>NC_048234.1:1967882-2005289 GCF_002007445.2 Ailuropoda melanoleuca
GCTATGAGCCTGCTTCTTCCTCTCCCACTCCCCCTGCTTGTGTTCCCTCTCTCGCTGGCTGTCTCTATCTCTGTTGAATAAATAAATGAAATCTTAAAAAAAAAATGGGTCTTGAGGATTTCCCACGCCGCTGCCCACGGCCGTCTGTCTCAAGGTGCTCTGGGGCATGCACGTGCCACACCGTACCTAACGGCGACCTTGGCGACGCGTTTTTGAGACGCGGCATCTTTGGGTTGTATAAATAATGCAGAAGTGAACAGGCTCGTATATGCCTGTTTGCGCTAAGAAGCAGATAATTGCCCTTGGGTAGATATCTAGAAGCAAAATAAGCAGAGACATCATTCTTTTTTTTTTTTTTAAGATTTTATTTATTTATTTATTTGACAGAGACAGAGACAGCCAGCGAGAGAGGGAACACAAGCAGGGGGAGTGGGAGAGGAAGAAGCAGGCTCATATCGGAGGAGCCTGATGTGGGGCTCGATCCCATAACGCCGGGATCACACCCTGAGCCGAAGGCAGACGCTTAACCGCTGTGCCACCCAGGCGCCCTGCAGAGACATCATTCTTAAAATCTGAGCGTGCACGGGCACTGCCGAGGTGCCCTAAAATGACGTTATCATCTTCTCCCCACCGTGTACGAGGATACGCATTTATCCACACCGACAGACCGGCATTTTCGCCAGTACGACGTTCGAGAAATATCTTCTGTCATTTCAGTGAGCGCCTAGCTGATGACTGGTTTGGAGGAGACAAAGCTTTGCAGTATATTTTAGGTCTAGAACCTGTCAGAGGCACTTTTATTTAATTAAAGTTTATTACGAGCAACCACAACTGGGAGACAAACATGCTCACAGCTTGTCTGAAACAGCACACTTGGGAAGCCTGGGTGGCTCAGTCGATGAAGCGTCCGCCTTCGGGTCAGGGCGTGATCTCAGGGTCCTGGGATCAAGCCCCGTGTCAGGCTCCTTGCTCAGCGGGGAGCCTGCTTGTCCCTCTATTCCTCCCCCTACTTGTGCTCTCTCTCTCTCAAATAAATAAATAAATAAAATCTTTAAAAAAAACAATAAATGGGTCAACCAAGAAATCAAAGAGGAAATTTTAAAAAACACATAGAGACAAATGAAAATGAAAACACAATGGTCCAAAATCTTTAGGATGCAGCAAAAACTGTTCCAAGAGGGAAGTTTATAGCAATACAGGCCTACCTCAAGAATCAAGAAAAAAATTTTTTTAAAGACTTTATTTATTTATTTGACAGAGAAAGTGAGCACAAGCAGGGGGAGCTGCAGAGGGAGAGAGGGAGAAGCAGACTCCCCGCTGAGCAGGGAGCCCGATGCGGGACTCGATCCCAGGACCCCGGGATCATGACCTGAGCCAAAGGCAGGCGCTTCACCGACTGAGCACCCAGGTGCCCCCTCATTTGTTTTTAATAGACACGTTTAATCTCAAGCCTATCTTTTTTTTCTGTCGATATTCTTTTGTTTTCTCACATTTGCTCTGTGAGATTTCAATTTTGTACATTCTCTTCAATTTTGTTCCAATATACTCTTTAAAGATTTTATTTTNCCCCGCTGAGCAGGGAGCCCGATGCGGGACTCGATCCCAGGACCCCGGGATCATGACCTGAGCCAAAGGCAGACGCTTCACCTCTCTGCCACCCAGGTGCCCCCTCATTTGTTTTTAATAGACACGTTTAATCTCAAGCCTATCTTTTTTTTCTGTCGATATTCTCTTGTTTTCTCACATTTGCTCTGTGAGATTTCAATTTTGTACATTCTCTTCAATTTTGTTCCAATATACTCTTTAAAGATTTTATTTTTGAGTAATCTCTTCACCCCACGTGGGGCTCGACATCACGAAGCCAAAATCAAGAGTCGCGTGCTCCAGAGACGGAGCCAGCCCGGCGCCTCTATTCTGATATTTTTTGATGATTAATGTTTACATTTAGACAATTAATCCATCCGGAGTTTATCATTTCTGCGTAGTGTGTGAGATGGAAATCTGGCTTGGTTTCATTCCAAATGAAAAACTGATTTATAAACTGTATTATGCTTTATGTTTTCTCCCAACGAATTGGAATAAGACTTCTGTTAAGTTCCTAACTTTATTCGAGTATATTTCTGGGCTGGGAGTCTGTTCCACGGATTTAGTTTCTCTTCTTGTGCTCATATCATACTGATTTGATTTCAACGGATTTAGAATAAGTATCTGAAAGGAAGCTATTCAACCCCCCAGCCCCACCCCAGCCACACTTGCAGACAAATTTCACAGGGGTCTGCACTTGGCCCTAACTCTTTGTTTCTCTGGGTCCTCGTGCCCTACGTTCTCGGAAAGTAGACCCCAACTACAAAACATCTTCTCTAGCCTGACGGCAAGCTGCATCCTGGACAAGCCCCAGACAGAACCCCTTGAAACCTGCCACCTTCTGGCATACCTGGCCAAGAGTAGACTCCTTCCCACACCCCCCACCATGGGCACAGCGGCAACCCTCTCACATCTTTAAAAACCCCTTAAAAGGCCCAGCCTCACAGGAACTCGGAGCTGACATTTCTCTCGACGTCTGGCCCCTCTCCTCCCTTGGAGACTGAGTCACCTCCATCCTGCTCGCTGGTCTAGTCTGGGTGCAATTCTTTGTCTCCCGCATCACAGGCCAACCTAACATTACCTCTCACAATTTTTTAACCATAAAATTTTATATATACTTACGCTTTTATTCTTCTATGTGAACATTAACATTATTTTATCCTGCTCCTCCCCAAAATTGTTGGCATTCAGGTCAAAACTGCTTTACGTTTTTCTATCATTCCTCTAATTGGCATTTATAGACCACCCCACCCGACCACAATGGCAGAAGACGCATGCTTTTCAAGCGTACGTGGAAATTCCACCAGACGGACCAGGTCACGGATCACAAAACAGACTTGAACAGACTTAACCAACTTGACATTTTACAATGTATGTCCTCGGATAGTAATGGAATTAAGCCAGAAAACAATTAGATAGAAAACAATAAGATAATTTACAAATATCCAAAACCCAAAAATGACACATTTCTAAAAAAATCCACCAAAGAGAAAGTCTCGAGAGAAACTATTTTAAACTGAACTACAATTAAAATACAACAGGTCAGAATTTGTGGGATGCAGCTAAAGAAATGCTGAGAGAGAATTTTACAACATAAAATACTTATATTAAAAAAGAAAAACAGTCTTGGGGGCGCCTGGCTGGCTCCGCCGGTAGAACTCGTGACTCCTAATCTTGGGGTTGCGAGTTCGAGCCCCACACTGGGTGAAGAGATTACTTAAAAGTAAAATCTTTTTCAGAAAAGAAAAAAGGTCTTACGTCAACAATCTAATGTCTCACCTTAAGAAACTAAGAAAGGGACAAAACAGACTGAAAGCAACCAGAAGAAAAGAAATAAAGGGAAGAGCAAAAATCAGTCAAATTGAAAACAGAAAAACAATAAAGAAAATCAATGAAACCAAAAGTTGGCTCTCTGAAAGGATCAATATAATTAATAAACCTCCAGCAGGACTGACAGAGAAGAAAACAGAGGAAAAACAGAAATTACTAATACCAGAAATAAAAGAGAGAATGTCACCTTAGACTTTGAAGAGATTAAAAGGATAATAAAGGAACATCATGGAGAACTCTATGGACGAAATTTTAACGACTTCAGTGAATTGGGACAATTCCCCCAAAACCACAAACTACCAAAACTTACCTAAGATCAAAGAAATAGACTGAGAAGTTCTAGAACTATTAAAGACACTGAATTCATAGTTTAAAACCTTCCCAGAAAGAAATCTCTGGCCTAGATAGCTCGCCTAGAGAATTCTACCAAATGCTTCAAGAGGAAACAGCACCAATTCTATGGAATCGCTTCCAGAAAAATAGAAGAGGGGGAAACACTACCCAACTCGTTTTATCAGGCCAGCCTTTTCCCTGCTGCCGAAACCAGACGGGGACAATGCAAGCAAACCACGGCTCTGCACCTCTTGTGGCCGTACATACAACCGTCCTCAAGCAAATATTAGTGCTGCGAATTTAGCAATATATGAAAGAGCCATGTGCGACGACCAAGTGAGGTTTTCCCAAGGACGTAAGGCTCGATATTCAGAAATCGATGAACGCGATCCTCCGTATTAACGATCAAAAAAGAAAATCCACGGAACTGTACCAATTCATTCAGAATAGGCATGAGACAAAATAATATCTACTCGTGATTTTTTTTTTTTTGAACTCTCAACAAACCGGGGCTAGAAGGGGATTCCTCGACCCGATAAAAGGTATCTACACTAATACGTCATTCCGTTGTTATTGGACAGACCCTCCTGGAGATTCCTTCTGTATACATTTAGCATAAGATTGGTCCTAACTCCAGGTCTCCAAGTCCAGTCCAGACTAGAGCGAAGCTTTAGGCGACGAGCCTGCAAGGGTGGGGCCGTAGCCGACCCCACCAAGGCTTTGCTCAGATCCCTTCCAGACCCGTTCACTCTTGGTCTTCACGGCCAACACCTGTGTCCTTCCGTCGGAACACTGCTGTCCGGCGGCCAGGTCATGCCACATCTGGACACACAGACAGCGGGAAGCACCTTGGGATTCCCGTGCTCACCCACCGACGGCCGTTGGGTGCGAGAGTAGAAATACTCCAGATCCCTTGTTCCTGACACGTCGTGGGGACTGAGCGCGCTGCACGACCAGCACCTCGGGCACAGGACTGTGCTGAGAGCACCTAGACGCGCTTCCTAACGAGTCACTTTGACAAGAGTCTCCCGTCGGGGCCAGCTTCGGCCGCCCCTTGTGTGACATCCTCCTCTTCGTCATCCCGCTTCCCCATTCCCCAGTCCCCTACCCGATTTCCTAGGAACGCTTCTTAACACATCACTTGCACAAAGGTCCTCATCTCAGGCCTGCTGCTGATGAATCTAGGACAGGAGTCATGGGCGGCTCTGCTCCCCCTTCCTCTTTCTTGCCTCTTCTCCTCACAGAGCCTCGAGGGTTGGGGCAGACGAGAGAGGAATTCGAGGAAGGAGCCCATGATCTGGTGTCACTCTGGCTGGCGGTCGAGACGCCCTTCACAGCAAGCCTCCACCAGGGCCTTTCATGCGGTCTGGGGGTGGTGCCCCCGAGACTCTTATGGGACCGTCTACACCCCAGCAGTCCCTCACAAGGAAGACGAATTATGTGGCTGCCCTCCGATGGCCTCCATCAGCTCCTGTCCCAGGGAATTGCACCCCCACGGTCTCCCTGGGCCTCCCTCTGCCCCGGCCGCTCTTGGGTCCACTCGAGCTTGGCGTTGGTGGAGTCCACGAGGCTCACGAGTTCCCTGACATCCGTGCCCCCACAGACCACCCAGCACAGCCTGACCCACTCGTGCCCGGGGCAGCTCCAGCCCTGGTTCTTTGCCTCCAGCCGGCTCCTGCCAAGGGTGAGACTCTCCGTGATTGCCCTCAAAACTCCCGGAGACGCATCCACAGCCTCCCCAAAAGCTCATTCTGCCCCTCGCAAGCAGCAGTCCCAACAGTGTCCGCCACTCCGTAGCATCGGGCCCAAGAGTGACATGACTGTCTTCCCGCCTTGCAGAGTCCCGGCTCTACTGTGGTTCCCTTGGACTCCAGCATCTGGCTAACGGGTCGTAGAGAGTCTCTGCCTTGAACTAAGCCCGTTACCTCCCCAGTCCTCTCTCACAGAGGCTGGGAGGAAGGCTGGTGCCGTGTTTTGCCCCCTCCTGGTAAGTCCTGCCTCGGCAAGGCTCCTCTCCGTTGTAAAGGCAGGGCCTTATCAACAATCATTCTCAGCTTTGGGAATGCAGCCAAGTTTCTGTAAAAACAGGAAAAGTGTCACTTAATCTCTCATGTGGCCGTGTCACTTTTCTTGCTTCCTTAATTGGGCTTTGCCAAGATTTTATTTTTCACGTGAGTGTTTTGGTAAACATATTTTTGCTAAGAGGGTAGAAAAGACAAGCTGAAGACTTGGAGAAAATATTTGCAGACCACATACCCAGCAAAAGACCAGGGTCTAGCATATGTAAGGGATTCTGCGAACCCCACTCAGTGAAGAGATGACTAATGTAGGCTTTAACGTTTGACGCTCTCGTATTCGCTTAGTCACTTGGTCTCAGAAGGTGCTCAGTTATATTTATTGAAAGAAATTAGTCAAATGTCCCAGAAATACTTTCTAAGCTCTTCAAATAAATTCACTCAAGTATACAATGATGTATTAAAAAAAAAAAAGAATTCTCAAAATCCAAGAGTCCAAAAACCCAAGAATGCAATTAGAAAAATGGGCAAAGAAACCACAAAGAGACATTTCCCCCAAAGAGGATAAGCAGAGGGGAGATAAGTACATGAGAGGATGCCTGCCATTGGGCACCAGGGAAATGCAAATTAAAACCACAGCAATGTACCACGACACACTTACCAGAAGAGCTACAATTTTAAAAATGAATGATAGCAGCCAAATGCACGTGAGGCTACGGACAAAAGGGATCATTCAGGTGCTGGTGGTCGGGATGGAAAATGGGGTGACCACGGGAAAACAGTCTGGCACTTTCTTCTGGAACTAAGTGTGCAACCACTGTGTGACCCAGCCATTGTGCTCTTGCACGTTTATCCCAGAGAAATGGAAATCTGTGTTCACATAAAAACCTGTGCATGAGTGTTCACAGCAGTTTTGTTTGCAGTAGGCAAAACCTGGGGCGCCTGGGGGCTCAGTCGTTAAGCATCTGCCTTCGGCTCAGGTCATGATCTCGGGGTCCTGGGATCGAGCCCCACATCGGGCTCCCTGCTCAGCGGGGAGCCTGCTTCTCCCTCTGCCTCTGCTGCTCCCCCTGCTTGTGCTGTCTCTTTCTCTCTGTCAAATAAATAAATAAAATCTTTTTAAAAACTCAAAACATGAGGTTGTACGTTTTCTTCTGAGCCAGGCTTTTGCTGTGTCCCATAGGTTTTGATGTATTTCTTTCTTTTCTAGATGATTTTCACTTTGAATCATGGTGATATAAGGAAGCAGGTCTTCATGTACAAACAGCTAAGACGTCGTGGTTCTCTTTTTGTTATTTATACATAATTTCAATTTAGTCGTACTTTAATAGGAGAGTGCAGCCTTAAGAACCTCTCCTTTGGGGGCACCGGGCTGGCTCAGGCAGTGGGGTGTGCGACTCTTGGTCTCAGGGTCGTGAGTCTGAGCCCCATGCTGGGCGTAGAGAGGACTTAAAAAGAAAATAAAATCCCAAGCAGGAAATTTTTTAAATCTCTCCTTTTGGCATGTTTTCCTCTGATAGATGGCTGTGGCAAAATTACTTCTAAAACACAGTATAAGCAGCTTTCATTTTTGCTTATTGCAATTCTAGGAAGCTCTTGGCTCCCCTCCGTTGTTCATCTGTCAGGGACGCTCTGACTTTATAAGTGCTGTGCTTGCCGCCGTGGAACACGCTCAGGTTTACTCTCTCCCGGGTGAGTCATTCTAATAACTCCCAAGAACAGAAAATCATGCTTGTTGCGTCTTCATTTCATTTTCGTCTTGCTTTTCTTTCCCATCTTGCCTTTAAGACAAAGGCACCTTTGATACCACGGATAAGCCAATATTGACACTTTTTTTTTTTTAAGAAACCTTTACAGGCTCGAACTCACGACCCCGCGATCGAGAGTCCCGGGCCCTACCGCATGAGGCAGCCGGGCGCCCCTGATATGTTGTTATTAACTAAAGTCCATAGTTTGCTTCACAGGTCACTCTTTGGGTTGGGCATCCTATCAGGTTTTGAAGATTTTATTTACTTATTTGTGAGAGAGAGAGAGAGCACAAGCAGGGGGAGCAGCAGGCAGAGGGAGAAGCAGGCTCCGAACTGAGCAGGGAGCCCAACGCAGGACTCGATCCCAGGACCCAATCATGACCAGAGCCGAAGGCAGACGCTTCACCAACTGAGCGCCCTTCCCACCCGGCATCCCGATCCTGTGGGTTTTGACTAATGTATAATGGCATGTACCCACAAGTACAGCATCGTATGGGATAGTTTCACCCCCTTAATATCCCCCGAGTGCCCCCTACTCCTCCCTCCCTTTCTCACTCGGAAGGCCCTGCAACCACTGGTCTGTGTCCCTAGTTACGCCTTTCCCAGCGCGTCCCAGTGTCGTGATCCTGGAGAACGCAGTAGCCTTCGCACATTGGCTTCCCGCACTCACCAACACTTCGCACAGACTTCTAATATAATCACTTAAAACTTATATTTTCAATTCAGAAAACAGGTTGGTGCTTGCAAGGAGTTAGGTTTCGAGCATAAAAGCCTAAAATCCAAGATTCAGGGGAAAATACCGAACAGCAACGCGAGGTCAGTGGTGCGAGTCAGACGGCAAGTTTTCAAAGGGGGCGTTTTCCAGGGGAAGCTGGGGGCGCGGAGCAGGGAGGGAGGGGACCCGGCCGGCACGTGTCCAGCAAGCAGCCCCAGAATCCTCACCACGGCCCAATACCCCAACCACCGGCCTCTCAGCCACTGGGCCTAAACTTCGGTAAATTAGGAAAACAAAAGTTATTTTAACTACAATCAGTTCAGGTAACCAGTGTCCTCTCTTCACACTGGCCTCTGGGTCGGGTGGCTTTCTCCCATCAGACTAAGAAGTTAAGCTGGAAATCCGTCTGGCCTGAGCGCGAGGGACATGGGTGTGTGGTTCGCAGTCACGCCGGTCATCCTTACGGCCCGTCCGCCAGCGACGCTTCTGACGGCGCTTCTGCCGCCGGCCATGCAGACTTACCTGGGGGGGGGTCACAGCACTTCATGTCCGCAATAAAGAGGAAGCCACAGTGACCTTTCTCTCCTCTCTCTGGAAGGTCGCCTGACATCCTCGTCCCATGCAGAAGCAAACAGTATTGCACCATAAAAAAAAAAAGTGTAAAGAAAATGCATTTTCGAGATACCTCGGATGATTGTTACAAATGTATCATTTTTCAGCATTTTGTGATGTTTACAGTAGCTTTCAGCTTTTTAAAGTGAGGGGGTTCTAACAGGTAAATATTAACTGTTACGCTTTTGTAGTCCTAATGTTATTTTTGTTAAGATTTATTCATCTAGGGGCGCCTGGGTGGCACAGCGGTTAAGCGTCTGTCTTCAGCTCAGGGCGTGATCCCGGCGTTATGGGATCGAGCCCCGCATCAGGCTCCTCTGCTATGAGCCTGCTTCTTCCTCTCCCACTCCCCCTGCTTGTGTTCCCTCTCTCACTGGCTGTCTCTATCTCTGTCAAATAAATAAATAAAATCTTTAAAAAAAAAGATTTATTCATCTACTTGAGAGAGCAGGGGGAGGGGCAGAGAGAGAGAATCTCAAGCAGACACCCTGCTGAGCACAGAGCAGGCCACGGGGCTCCATCCTGCGACCTTGAGATCACGACCTGAGCCAAAACCAAGAGTCAGACGCTTAACCGACTGTGTCACCCAGGTGCCTCCATAATGTTATTTTTCTAAGGAGGGCTCCTCAAAACTGTGTACGCTTCAGGCCCCATAAAACTCGCATTTACCCATGAGGCTCTAGAAAAGTACAGCTGAGATCCTGGTTACTGACCAGCCAGCGTGTGCAGAAAATTACATCCAGGCTTTGTACAGCTGAGAATGACCTCGCAGTAGGTTCAAAGCATGTGAAGAAGAAAATTTTTAAGTGAAACAATTATTAACTTTTCAGAAGAAACAGAAGTTGTGCAAGAAAGGAACTGGAAACCGGCTCGTACCGCGGGGCTCCAGCAGGTGCCACGGTTGACCTGGCCACCACTGACACGGATCCTGAATTAGGATTTAAATTAAAATGGTTGCAGACTAAATTAGAAGGTCGTGCCCCGTCAACATGCAAGAGAGTTATTAAGAAATACCCACAACTGTTCAATAAAGAGATACCCGTTTGCATATATTAGTTAGAAATTCTGATGTCCGCGCTGGGACACATAACTAAGTCACCAACAGCGGGTTTTCTCTGAGCAGCAGGGGCGGCCGCCTCGAGCCCACAAGACTTCAAACTGCACGTATGATCACTTGGACAATCTTTTCAAGGAGACGTCCTAGAGAACTTTGCAAGTGAACGCTAGGAAGTCTTGACACGGCGGGAGGTTAGACGCAGCAATCGCTTGAAATAGGACATGAGAAAACAAGCGGAAATGTTGGCTCGCCGTCCACGCCAGGGGATGTCTGAACCCCGGGTGGCACAGCCAGACTTGGGAACCCTCTAGCGCTGCGAAGCTTGCGGGGCTGAAACCTGCCAGGGAACAGCAGAGGCTGGCTGGAAGCCCACAGACCCAGGGAAGGAGCAGGGGCACGCTTCCGAGTGATACACTATGTGGCATCCACGTGGGAACGCAGGAAACATCCCGATGGGACGTGGAGTGGGTGATTCTATGGGTCAACTGGACGGGACCACAGGCCGTCTCCATAGTTGCTCAGACACGGTTTCGAGGGCGGGGGTGTTTGGGGATGAGATGAGCTTTGGAACTGGTAGAGCAGGTCGGGTGGGCCTAGTCCTTTGGCTAAAGCCCTGATGGGAACAAGACGGACCCTCAGGAATAAGAGAGAGTCCTTCCCGCCTCACCCCTTCACGCTGGGACACGGGCTTCCTTCCTGGCTCGGGCTGCGATGGAAACACCCGCTCTTTCCAGGTCTTGAGATTGCTGCCTTCACACCGTCGGCTCTCCTGGGCCTCAGGCTTTGGATTCAGACTGGAATTGGGGTCACTGGCTCTCTGGGGTCTCCAGCTCACCCGCACACCCGCAGAATCTGGGACTTGCCACCCTCCGTAACCGCATGAGCCAATTCCTTGTAATACATCTCTTTAATAAATCACACATACACAGCCTACTGGTTCTTTGGAGAGCCCTGACTAACCCAATGGCCACGAAATAGTTAACCGTGGGAGCCGCGAGCAGCATCCCTGTGTGTGTGAGAGAGAAGCATTTTTTTCTAATAGTACATATTACTTTTGCAGTAGAAATAACACAACTCTAATTGCTTAAAGAACCTCTTAATATCGGCTTCGGAATGATTTTGGAAGGTGACGTTCCGCCACAGAGGCAGCTGGTGGCACTTGTGCTGGAGAAAGGTCTAGATCTCTTAGGGGTCCAGAGAGGTAGTCCCACTGCAGATACCACACAGCGTCTTACCGACCCCCCTTCCCTTATCGAGCATATTCTGCAGTCCCCGTGGGCCAGGCCACAGCTCCTGGAGTTGGGGGAGCCCCACTGTTCCCTGGAACCTCTTCTGCGGGAGATCCCATGGGGGTGGGGGGAGCTGCTTCCCCAGGCAGCCCCTCCGGCCCCCACCTCCTGCCTCCAGCTGAGGATCTCTATTCCAAGCTCCCCTCCCCTCCCTGACCCTGCCCCTTGGGATGGGGTCTCAAGGAGCAGCTGTCTAGGGCTGAGTCTGTCTCCTCCGGACGCCCCCCTCTTCTCTGCTCCCCACACCTCCCACTTCCAACCGACCAGTCCACGCAATTTCAAGTACTCGCGTCTTCTTTCCCTACTCCACGGAGCGGCTGAAAATCATAATCATGACAGTGCCTTGCTGAAGAAGGCGGGACCTCAGTGTCTCCGGGGGTCTGTGATGCTTCCAGCGCCCCCTCCATCCTGTCTCGACCCCTCCCCTCCATTTTTCCTTTCTTCGAAATCCCCCCCTTGCAGAGAGCTGGGGGCGGGGCAGGGGGCGGGCTCCTAAGCCGTCACGTTCCTCCTCATCTCGCACACCCAGCGCTGCACCTGCTCGCAGAGATTGTCGTTCCAGCGGCCGTTGGCCCGGACTTCCGCACAGTCTTCACCTCCACCCACCTCGTGCCCCTGCCAGTCGTCTGGCTGAGTGGCCGCCCAGTTCCTAGGAAGGCAGGATGGCACTCAAGCTCCGGCCCCTACCCCTGCAAGCCGCACCCACACCTCAGAAAAGCACAGCCGGGGAGGGTAGGGGTTCAGGGAGCGGACGCAGCAACCGGAGGGAGAGGGCCGGGGCTTTGGTCCCAGAGGGAAGGGTGGGAGTGTATAGGGGCGAAAGACCAGGGGGCTGGCCCCAGGCCAAGCCAACGAGGCAGAGGGGAGGCCACTTACTTGTAGCTCTGATGATAGTCTGTGCCGTCCACCCATTTCCAGGTGCCCTCACTGTCCGTGAGACCTATCCAGGCATCATAGGGGTTTGTGTGCTGGACGATGAACTTCTGGAAAACAGGTGAGAAGGAAGATTCTAGTCCTTTGAACCTCTGCACAGACAGGAGCTGCGGCTGCCTCCGTCTTGTCCGGCTCCCTCTGTCCCCAGGCTGAAAAGTCAGCTCCCAACACAACTATTCTCGCATTTTCTTCTGGAACTGGCGCTACTGTTGGGAGGAACTTTGCGGGGCTATACCTTGTGCTGAGTGCTTTCCAAAGATTACCTTATTTGATGCTTCAAAGCCTCTCGAAACCGGGCGCCCTGGTGATTCACACTTCACACGTGAAATTAAGGAACTCGAGGTAGTTGGTAGAGCCCAGGAATTCCGGCTTGTGGCTGCTGCCCCCTGACCCAACCCCCACCTCATTCCCAGCTCACAGCTGCTACCCCAACTCTCTTCCTCTGCTGTCTTCTGCCCATGACCTCAAACTCTTGGAATCCTGACTCCGGCCCCTGCTGCCCCCATGGACCCCAGCACCCATTACGGATCTCAGTTTCATCTGCCTCTCAAGGGCATGTGTCCCTGCTCCTGCCTCTCTGTGTAGTTGTGGTTTCTGGAGCTTTCCAGGCTGAGGCTTCCAAGCTTGGACCCACTGCCCAGAGCCTCATTATAACTTAGCTACATGGGGTCCACAATCTGCTGGAACTGTGTGAGGGCAGGAGCCGGGGAGGAGGTGGTCTCTGAGACAGCTCCCCAGGACTCTTGCATATCCCTGAGACAGCAGACCCCCCCTGTGGCTTTCTCTTACAGGAGGGACGTAAACCGCATGGTTTGGGAGGGTAGCAGTGGGAGGGTGCAGAGGAGATGGACGGAGGGCTCCACTGACATCCACGCCTAGCCCTTCCCTTGGACAGTGTGGGGGGGGGTCTACAGCCCCGTTTGGAGGGAAAATTCCCAATTCCGTTTGCTTCCTAGAGTCCCGATCAGGATTGCAGACAGCCTCATCTGAGCACAGGTAGGGCAGCATCCCTGAATTCTAGAACCCTGGCAACAACTGTGTTCCGTGCAAGAGGAGCGACCCTCAGCGGCTGGTGGGCCTGCCCCACAAATTCAGAGGAGTCAAGAGAGCTGGGGGAACGTGCCGGAGACCAGATATTCTGTTTGTTGCCACCTGCTGCCCCCGCCCCCTCTTCCCACCACCACCAGAAGCTGAACAATGGAACGAAATACAAATCACCAATATCCAGGCCTCTCTGTTCAAGGCTGAGGGGAGGGGGGGCGCCTGGGTGGCACAGCGGTTAAGCATCTGCCTTCGGCTCAGGGCGTGATCCTGGCGTTATGGGATCGAGCCCCACATCAGGCTCCTCTGCTATGAGCCTGCTTCTTCCTCTCCCACTCCCCCTGCTTGTGGTTCCCTCTCTCGTTGGCTGTCTCTATCTCTGTCCAATAAATAAGTAAATAAATCTTAAAAAAAAAAAAAAAGACTGAGGGGAGGAATCAAATAGTGCCAGGTGATCGGAGATGGTCCAGGAGAATTCATCTCCCCTATTCCTGGGTAAATAACTGGCAAGAAAGAATTGTGCCCATTCATAAACATGGGGGGAGGGAAGTGATCATGGAACTTATGCAAAATTAAAGAGGAGACGAATGACATTAAATACCAAAGAAGACATCCAAGAAGAAAGAGAACACAATGATAAGTGAAGGGGAGAAACCCAAGGGAAAGACCTGAGCCATGGGGAAAAGCCCAGGAACTCAGCAGAAAGCCAAGCTTGGGGCATGAAGGATGGCCTCGAGGACAGGACCACAATGCAGAGGGAAAGAGAAAGACAGAAGTACAGGGTGGGGACTGTGGACAGCAGACAGCAGAGCGACGTCTGGATGACCAATTCCAGAGAAAGAAAGAGAATGCACAAGAAAAATATATTCAAATATTTCAAGTCGTATTTAAGAATTTAGGAAACCTGAGTTTATGAATTCAGAAGATGCTCCTGGCCCCGGGGGGAACATTAAAGGAGCAACACCGAGATATATCCGGGCGAGCCTAATGAGATTGAAAGACAGAAAAGACTCCAGCGATTAAGGCAAAACGCTTACGGAATATCGGAGAGAAAAGGAGGAGGCATTATAAACTTCGAAGTTGCTAAGAGACTAGACCTTCATTGCTCTCTGTGCAAAAAAGTGAGAATTCTGCGCCAGGCTGCAGGTGCCAGCTGATGCTACTGGACCGATTCTGTCGCAACACGTACGTGCATCAAACCAAGGCCTCAAATTCACATCATGGTAAATGGCAATTATATCTCGGTTTCTGAAAAAGAACAAGGCGGGGCGCCTGGCTGGCTCCGTCGCTAGAACGGGCCACTTTTGACCTCAGGGTCGTGAGTTCCAGCCCCATATTGGGCCTGGAGCCCACTCACAACCAAAAAAGAGGAGGCATGTGAAGAGTGTAAGTGGACTGGTTTCCTCGTCTTCCACATGGAAAGTTATATGAACTCCTTGATGTTTCTAAAGCCGATCAATTTCAGCCCATCGTTTCAAATGGTCAAACTAATCACTAGGCTAGCCAAAAATAAGCTACATCGAGCTCAGAATACCGTGGGGAGAAAACAAAAAGGATAGATCTCACACAGCAAATGCGAGAAAACAAAAGAATATCGGCAGGAAGAAAAGACAGGCTTGAGATCAAGCACGTCTGTTAAAAACAAATGTAAATGAGATACCCGTCTATTAAAAGAAGAGAAGATTCTTACTCAGTTTTTTGAAAATCGAAAACAACACGTATTCACAATCTGTAGAAGAAATTCTTTGTATATTTATACATGTATAATTTATGTATCAAATATATGTTCATATATTTGATATATGTAAGTATATATATTTGATATATATATTCGACAAATATATTCTGGCAACATGGACTAGTTAAAAACGCTGGCTAAGGAGGCCAGCAAATCTGCATTCTGGCTCCGTCCTGCATTACCGGCAAGTAACTTCACACACACACACACACACACACACACACACACACGTTTCCTAGCTCCCTCATCTCTCCCTCCCTCGAAGCGGGTAAGAGCGCCTGCCCCGTGAGCTGGTGAGGATTACAGGTGAATCTATGGAAGTGCGTGGCACAGAGCGAGGACTCAGTGACTGTTATGTCACATCCTCCTTTTTGAAAAAATGCCCCAGCTGTCCTCACGGCTTTGCTGTCCCCTGTGAACTCTGCTGTTTGGGGTTGTGGGCGGTGGTGGCAATGGGCAGGGGACACCTGGAACGCTTCGGAGGGACCCAGTAACCCACGGGTCACGTGTCCCTGGGAATCCTGCCCACTCTGTCCCTTTCACCCAGTGACCACTCCTCCCATCTCCAGCAAGAAGGGACTGAGCGTCCACCCTCTGCCCCCCACCCAAACCCATGGCCCTTTAGCTCCTTCCATCTGGAATTCTGTCTCCCCACCTGCCTCTCATCGCCTGCCCACCTGGCCCCTGCCGCTTTGCCCCAGCTCCTGGCTGTTACACTGTCCCACCTCTCACAATCAGTGGCTGCTTCACCATGAACGTCCCCGGGCTCTGCCAGAGGTCTGCCTCTGGACTCCTGCTTTGGTTAGAAGCTAATAATACAGCAGCCGGACCCAGGCTCCCACCTGCACCCCGGGAGGGGCGCAGTCTCACCTGCTCCTCTCTGGAGTTGATGACCACCAGATGTGCGCTCTCCAGCTGGCAGTACCTGTCGGCCTCGGCCCAGGTCTTTCCGGAGCGGGAGAACCAGTAGCAGCTGCCCTCGAACTCCAGCCAGTTGACGGGGCAGCACTGTGTGCCTGCGGGGCCGGGGGCGGGGGCGCGGGGAGGTGAGCTCCCGCGGGGGCGCGGGCACGCTGGGGCTGCCCCCCCCACATGCCTACGTGCCTACCGTTGCTCTGGAAGAAGGCCATCTGACAGGTGAGGATGCGCAGGTCCATGGGGAAGTGCTTCAAATGCAGGAGCAAGGCGGCGTGATCTAGGGAACAGCATGCGGGCGGAATGTGGGCTTTGCGGGTGCCCGCCTGCCGGGACCCCACTCCACGCTGCGGTCACGCAACACGCACACACTCTGGGCGGGGCGGGGGGGGGTGTCTCTGACCTGCTTTCAGATCCCTCTGCTGTTTCTCCAGCTTGGCTTCCAGAGACGTCAGCTGGTGATTGGCACTTCCCCCTGAGAAAGAGGAAGGATCGACCTTTCTGCGTCCCTTCTGCCTCCTTAAGGTCCCTCCATCCTCGCCCACCCTAGCACCAGTGGAGGCCACTATTCCCTCCGCCCCTGGCCTCCTTGACTCCTCCCCGTCCACACAGCGCCTTTCTAAGGCACAAACCCTCGCTGGCTTCTCTCCTGCTTCAAGCCCTTCAGCAGGTCCCCACGTTCTCAGCAGAACCTCACTTCATTAGCACGCCTGCCTGCCTGCCTGCCTGCGGGACCGGCCCCTACCCGCCCCTCTGCCCGGCCCTCACCACTTAGCCCCTGCCACACTGCAAGGGGTCACACTCCCAAAATGGACGGTGGTTTTCCTTACCTCCTGGCTTTGCAGATTCTGTTCCCTCTACCTGGCATGCACCCCCATCGTCTTCACCTGCCTGTTCATCCTTCAGGGTCCCTGGAAGCCTTGACCAGCTTCTCGGGCTGGGTTTCCTACCCCCAGTACGCGAAACATGCCCCTCCTGCAGACCCGGAACCGGGCGTCCAGCACGGAGCCCAGCAAACCCACTCACGCGTGCGCGGATAAGCCGCAGCCCCTGACACACCGAAGCGCGCACGCACCATGGGAGAGGAGAGTGCCGATCTCCGACAGGACGCCGTCGGAGAAGTGGCTGAAGTTTTCCTTTAGGATCCGCAGCTCTTCTTGCAGCTGTGCTCCTGTCAGGAGACGGAACAGCACAAAGAGGGGAGGACTGTGCCCCGCCTGACAGCCCTAGCCTGTCCACGTCCCCGCCCCGTCCCGGCCCCATCACCGCCCCACAGCTGTCCCAGCGCTGCCCCTTACTGCCCCCTCTCTGAGCTCTCGAGCCCTCGTGGCCCCGGCTCTTCCCCTCCAACCGCCCCCCACCCCCCGCTGGCCCCTGCGACCCTCACTTTGGGTCCCAATCACGCCGATGGCCACCAGCAGCAGGACGTGGAAGCCCAGGACGAGCAGACTGAGGCGGAACGTGGAGCAGACACGCTGCAGCAGAAGGGGCGGGCGCAGAGACGTCCCTATCCCTGCTGGAGAAGGGGTGTCAGGAGGGGCCTGGGAAAAGGGGGACCCAGAGAGTGGACCTATGGGAGCATCCAGGGGAACGGATGTCCGAGGAAGCACAGCCCGGGTGGGTGGGGGGAACGTAGATGGGAGCCAGTTGTGCAGGGAGTCGCTGGGCTTTGACCCCGGGGGTCAGGCATTACACACGTGCCTTTGCACACTTGCCACCCATGAACACAGGCAGACACGCACACACACCAGCACAGGTGCGTGCAGCACAAAGCCCATGGCCCACGATAGTCGCGTCATCCCCGCTCTCCGACCTGGGGGCCCCGCAGGCCAGGCCCTGCGTTCCTCTTGCAGTCCACGCGCGCCCCTCGGACAAGTCCCAGACGGCAACCGCAACCGCAAGCCCGCCTGTCCTTCCGCGCGTGCCCGTCATTCTGCAGCAGCCGCTCCCCGTCTGCCCTCCCTCCGCAACCCGGCCTGCCTCCTCCCGCATTTCCCTCCTCCCGGGGCCCCCAAGACCACCGAGTCTCCCCTCTAGCCTCAGCCACCTCACAGAAGCCTCTCCGCCCTCGGCCACACGCAACCCCGACCCCCACACACAGGTGCACACTTCTCTCATTTCTCTGTCACACTCGGTGCTGTGCACACACTCACTGGGGTGCACATTCACACGTCTTCACACGCGGACACACATGTTCTCACACACTCACACTCACACACACACCCGCTTCTGCACCACCTTGCTCTGTCCTCACTGCCATGACGCCCAGGCACGTCGGCACCCTGGGTGGTCAGTCAGGAGACCGGAGCCTTCCCCCCAAGCCCACCTCCTGCCACCATCCGGAAGTGGACACTCCCTGTGAGTGCCCACCCAGAACCCTTGAGACCTTCACACCAATGACTGTCACCTTCCTCCCCTTCAGACACACTGAGGACCCCACGTTGACTCAGAGAGGCCATGTCTCTGACACCTCCCCTGCCCGCACCCCTCTCTGAGCACAGCCTCCCCCCGTGCACGCCGTTCCCCTCACGCCCTCCCCATCCCCTAGGCGTCTGTCCATCCAGAAGCTCTCCCCAATCACCATCTTCCCTACCCAGCCTACCCCATGGCTGAGTCCAACTGCTCTCTCCACCCATGTCCACTGCCTCTGTCCTGCTTCCCAAACTGACCTATGACCCATAAGCCCCAGTTGTGGGCTGGCCTGCGATCTGTGCCTGCACCTCCAAGCCGACGTCAGATGCCTGTGGCTGAGTGCCTCCATGCCACCAGCCAGCTCTCACATCATGGACAAGTCACTGCACCCTTGGTGCCTCAAATTTTCTCATGTCCACTTCTAGACTCACAGACCTCAAGAGTAGAGGGGTGGTTCTGGGGTCTGGGGAAACGGTAGTTGCTGTTCAATGGGTCTAAAGATTCAGTTATGCAAGACGAGTAAGTTCCAGGCATCTGCGGACCATCCTTATGCCCGACTTGTCGCTAACCACGTGCTCTGGCGCACGGAGACGCTGCTGAAGAGGGCAGAACTCATACTGAGGAGTCTTATTACAATTTTTTGTAATGGGTAAGAAGAGTAGCGACCTGATTGGATTGTTCTGAGAACAAAATGAAATAAGATGTAAAAAGTGCTGCCCATGCAAGTTTGAAGGTAAAAGGGTCTGGCAGACGTGGAAAGATGGGAGCTAGGTTCACCCTCCCCGCCAGAAACAACCGACACAGAACAGACAACTATGAGAGGCCACCTTTTTCAAGACCCCTGAACCTCAGGCAATAAAGGGCACGGATCCCTGAGAGACGAGGAACAACAAGATGAGCCCCATGGTCCCCCAGCTGCTGCTAGGGGAAAGTTTCCAGACGGGCGGCAGGGAGGGAAATCCAAGCAGAGCCCAGCAGACTCCCCAAGATGAGGAAATGGAGCTGAGAATCTGGGGTGACCAAGGTGGCAGAGGTCACAGGAACAGGGTGTCAGGAGAGAGCTGCCCACAGAATCCTGGAGGTCTGCAGAGGGCTCCCCCTCGAGCAATCTGCTGAGCCCTGACCAACACGTGCATGTCAGGGAAACTACCCCAGGCCAGGACAAAACCCACCTGGAAGCCCTGGGGAACAGTGCCTGTCTCTCACTCAGGTCCGGGAACGGTGCTACAGGGGTGCTCCAGACCCGCCTCATGAATCATAAAAGCAGGGGTGCCTGGCTGGCTCAGTCAGAAGAGCGTGCGACTCTTGATCTTGGGGTCATGAGTTCAAGCCCCAAGTTGGGTGTATAGATTACTAAAAAAGCTAAGTAAACTTAAAAAAAAAAGTAACAGATTTTCTATTAAAAAAATTGTAAAATTAAAACCTGAGAGGATCAAATTGACTCCATATTGCTTAACTGCACCCAGAGCAAAGCTGAAGGATATCTAGAGGAGTACGAAATATATCCAGCACATGACATGGTAAAATTCACAATGTCTAGCCCGCAATCAAAGATTACCAGGCATGCAAAGAGAAAGGAAAACACAGCTCGTAATGAAGAGGTTAATGAATGTATCAAACCTGACCCAGAACGGACACAGGTGTTAGAATTAGAAGACAGAGGACAACAGATATTGTAACTGTATTCTGTTCAAAAACGGAAGTACAAGTCAAGGAAAATACTTAAAAGCCCCAAGTTGAACGCCAAGGCGTGAAAACTACATTGTATGAAATGGAAAATACACTGGGGAGAATTAGGAGAAGAGTAGATGTCAATAAAGATTAGTGAACTTGGAGACACAGTAATAATAACTATATAAAAAGAAACACTGAAAGAGAAAAGAATTCAAAAAATGGAGAGAGCATCAGTGAACTGCGGTGCCATGAATACATGCATAAT
Organism: Ailuropoda melanoleuca; assembly: GCF_002007445.2. NCBI lineage: Eukaryota > Metazoa > Chordata > Mammalia > Carnivora > Ursidae > Ailuropoda > Ailuropoda melanoleuca. The sequence goes on from NC_048234.1 coordinate 1,988,044, forward strand.
TACAGTCCTTGAAGGAGAAGGGAGCAGGGAGGGGGACAGAAAAAGGGGTTTGAGGAAACAGTGGCCGGAACATTTCCAAACTGGCTGAAAACTATAGGCTTCTAAAGCGCTGGGAAGAGTGGAAGCCGGCCCTGGAAAAGCAGGTGCTCGGCATCAGCTCACAGGAAGCAGCAGAAAGCTGCATGCCTCAGTCTCCTCCCTCGCTGTCCATCAGGTCTTTTGCGGTGAGCTCCCCGCTCTGTGAAATCCAAAACCTCTCGACTCTGTCCAAGCCTCCTGCTTAAACTGTGAATCCTCTCGCCCTCAGAAGATCCGACGATATCCAAAATCATTCCGATTGTTCACTACATACCGTGTGTCACAGGGACACTGAGGACGCACAGGGAGTGATTCACGTGGCCCTTGACCACGCCCCCCACTACCCGGGAAGGGAGAAGCCGTGGGTGGGAACGTCTGTCCCTCCTGCTGCCCTTGCCCTGATCGGCGCCCACCCTCCCCTGCAACAGCACCAGCCCTCCTGCTGTCTGCCAGCCTCGGGAATGAGGGCCCCCCCAACCCGGCTAACCAGCCCCCTCCCTGAGCTCTGAGCCCCCCAACCCTCCTGTCTCCATGGAGCCTCACTCCATCACCAGACGCCCTCCCTGGCTCCTGACTCCTGCCCTTCGGCTCAGCTCTCTCTTGCCTGAAAACATTTCCCAGACACTTGGGGCTTCCATCAGGAAGTCCTAGAGAAGGATCTTGGCAGGGCGCTTAGGGGAGCAGGGATCTCCCAGGATCTCTCTGTGTCCACCCCCACCCCCCCACACATACGCACTCTCCTGGCTGCATGTGCTTCCTTGCACACGCAGACACACTCACACACGGCACACACGTGCACACACGCACGTGCACACTGCTCAGGTTGGGAGGAAGGGGGACAAAGTCATCTCCAGTTTCCAGTTATTCCCTCATCCTCAGGGCAAGCACGCTTCCCTGAGGTCCCCGGGGGTAGAGAGTAGGTGAGGTCAGGGGACAAGCAGAGGAGAAGGGCATCCTACACCCTAGAGAAGCCCGGCCCCTGGTCTCAGGTGAATGTGACCGCACAGAGACAGAGAGCCAGCAGCGGCTAGACGGAGGGGGAGTGAAGCCCCCAAAATTGGACACTCACCTACACAGAACCGGTCTCCTCTCCTGGGGTTGTGCCCACGAGGGCCCGGGCCCTCACCTCCACCCAGCTCGTGGTCATTGTCCTCGGAGTCCAGCTGCTGGATGTCCTGAAAGTCCTTGGCCATGCCGGCTCCAGGCCTGGGCTGGGTTGGGCTGAGGCTCCTCTCAGGGCTGGGGCTGAGCTCGGGGCTTGTGCTAAGATGCTACGTTGGGCAGAGGCCAATGATGGGGTTGGATGCAGGGTGGGAGCAGGTCAAGGCTGCCGCTTGGGTTGGGTCTAAGGTTGGAGGTGAGTTTGGGACTGAAATACAGCTGGGTCCTGTCCCTTCTCAGGAGATTGCTCGTGCCTTGACGTGGCCAGGAGCCTTCCTTCCACACTCTCATGGACCAAACCACCCCCTCCTCCATCGGGACCCCACTGTCCCTGAACGAGGGTCTCCTCAATATCGAATATCCCCAGCCCCACCTACCTCCCCAACCTTGGTTACCTGCCAAAGGTATGGAGGGCTGACTCCCAGGTCCTGCGGGCAGCCCCGGCCCCAGGGCGAGGAGGGCCTAGAACCAGAAGTGGAGCGGGTGGTACCAGGAGGGCTGGTCCAGGCGAGGCCCCTGAGCCCGTGTGTCCTCTCGTCCAAGTGGTTCTAACCTGGCATCTCCCGCTCCCAGGACTTTGGACAGTAAACAGAGGTAGAACTGGGGTTGGGACTCAGGCAGAGCTTGGCGGGGGCGGGGGACACGACTGTCCCTGTTCTTCCCAGAGAAAGGGGTCTCCTGGCCTGTCCCCCCTTCACCCCCACACGCCGACCACCTCGCTCCTCACTGCCCCATTAGGAGGGGTCCAGGCCAGGAGGGGCTGGGGTGCAGTTCACTGTTTCCCCTCTGCCCCTCCCCCCTTTAACTCCCTGTCCCTGGATTTCCTAGAATTGCTGGTGTCTCCAAATATCCCCGGCAGGGATCAGAGGGGCCGGTTCTCTGCTCTTGCTCAACGTGCACGCTCAGCAGCCAGGCTCCCCAGCTCTGGGCCAGGTCGCGTCGCTCTCCTGGGAACAAAGCCCCTCAAGGACCAGGAGCACAAGGCGAGGAGGCAGGAGGTGGCAGAAGGCAGCCCTCCCTGGGCAGAGGGATCCGACCTCACCAAGCCCCGTGGCCCTGGGAACACGAGCCTTGGTCCTCAGGCCAGCCACTGCACTAAGGGATCCACGCGTAACTGTCCCGACGCAGCCCCCCTGGGGAGGGAATGGGCCCTCGCTCCGGAAGACGAAGCGACCTCCCCCGGGGGGCAAGAAGCAAAACAGGGGAAAGGGGGAAAGTCAGACCATTGGAGAGGGGCCTTCACAGTGCAGTGAGGAAGACCAGGTGGCAGGTGCTGGAGACCAGGAGTGGCCACCACGGACGCTCCTGCTTAAAACAAGTCTTCTCCCTGATGTCTGACCCTTGCCCAACAGGTGGCTGGCCAAGGGCCGAGTCCCTCCTGTTCAGCGAAGCCTTCGTGCTGAAAAGGGAATTAGAAGCCTGTGCGTTCTGGCAGCAGCTTTCGGACACACACACAGTGTGGCCACACGCAACAGGGTCCTGCCGTTCCTGCGAAGCCACCAAGGAAGGCCGTGGTGGCTGCTTTGCATCTTTTTTTATTTTTTTAAGATTTTTTTTTAAAGATTTTATTTATTTATTTGACAGAGAGAGAGACAGCCAGCGAGAGAGGGAACACAAGCAGGGGGAGTGGGAGAGGAAGAAGCAGGCTCATAGCAGAGGAGCCTGATGTGGGGCTCGATCCCATAACGCCGGGATCACGCCCTGAGCCGAAGGCAGACGCTTAACCGCTGAGCCACCCAGGCGCCCCTATTTTTTTTAAGATTTTATTCATTTATTTGACAGAGAGAGAGAAAGAGAGAGAGCAGAGGCAGGGGGAGCAGCAGAGGGAGAGAGAAGCAGACTTCTCACTGAGCTGGGAGCCCGATGTAGGACTCGATCCCAGGACCCTGAGATCATGACCGGAGCCGAAGGCTTAACCCACTGGGCCCCCAGGTGGCCCTGCTTTGTGTCTTTAACCGTATCCCTCCATAAGGGACACACACACACAGACACACACACAATTTGTGTGTTTTGCTTTCTTCTGAATCGCCAGCACCTGGCACACAGTAGGTGTGCAACACCCATTTATTGAAGGAGTGAGCGAGTGAAGGAACGGGTTCTCACACACATGATTGACCTGGGAGTTTCGTCAATCAACGTAAACTTGCTCCCTTGTTCATCACCAGCTGAAGCGAGTTTCCTGGTCCACTAACGGGCGCTGCTCAGAGCCTGGAAAACTGCTGGCAGACCCCAGTCTCGGCCGGGATGTGGTTTTAGCTCCAAGATTCAGGTAAGAGCTTAGCAAGGGGATTACCTCCTGCAGGCCAAGGTTGGCTGACTGCCATCTGGGGGTAGGGGGTTTCTCCTGGCCACACACCTCAACGAAACTGATTCTAAGTTTCGGGGTTCAACCCCATCCCCCACCCTCCTGGGGAGAGAGTGCGGGGACATGAGAGATGTCCACTGCCCCCTTCTCTTTCTCCCTGTTTGAAAGCCAGCATCTTAACTTTACCAAAAGTTGACGTACGCTTGGACTCTTCCTGAAGGTTTCATACGGTCTTGTCACTTTTCGGTTGGGTTTGTCCGAGTTGGGCTTGTCCGAGTTGGGTTGTGGAATCCTGTTTTATTTGGTTGGTTTTGGTTTGGGATTTTGTTTTTTCTCTTGTTTTGTTTTGTGCCTCGGGGACAGAAAATTAGGTTAGATGTATTCCTGAGTTCATGATACGCCATCTTCCCCAATCTCCCCTCCTACTTTCCCTCCTCCATCCGGTTCCCCCAAACCAATTCTACTCTCCACAGGCAGCCAAAATGGTTTGCCTGCCGTGTGCGACGGTCGCCAAAGATGGTGGCCGTCAGCTTCTTCCCCGGCTGTATGGGCAAGTCACACCACCCACCCAGACCTAGAGTCTATTTCCCCTCCCCGTGAATCTGAGCGAACTGCGTGACTTGGCATGGCCTGGAGAAAGTGCTAGAAGGGACACTCAGCCAGTTCTGGGCCCAATCTTCAGAGACCTGGAAGGTTCAGTTTTCAGTCTTGGACGCCACCCACCATGCTCTAAGGAAGTCCAGCTACCCTGCCAGAGAGAGAGAGAGAGGCCCGTGCTGGGCTGGGGGTGGGGAAGTAAGACAAGATAGGGAGATTGAGAGACAGAGAGAGACTGCACAGACCAGCGCGGAGGCTCAAGGACGTGTGAACAAATCTTTCTGGGAGCTTCCAGCCCAGCCCAGGCAACAGCCAAGTGTGTAACCCTAGCCAATACGACATGGGCCACCTGGTCTCGCCCTGCCCATATTTCTGGCCCCAGAGAATCTTAAGAAATTGGGGCACCTGGGTGGCACAGCAGTTAAGCGTCTGCCTTCGGCTCAGGGCGTGATCCCGGCGTTATGGGATCGAGCCCCACATCAGGCTCCTCTGCTATGAGCCTGCTTCTTCCTCTCCCACTCCCCCTGCTTGTGTTCCCTCTCTCGCTGGCTGTCTCTCTCTCTGTCAAATAAATAAATTAAATCTTTAAAAAAAAAAGAGTGGGCTTGGACACTTCCTCATCTACGTATGAATTGTTTGGGTTTCCCCTTGAGCGAGCTGCTTTCTCATAGCCTTCATCTATTTCCCTCTTGCGTTTCCTGAATTCATGTTGTGGATTAACCAGAATTTCCGGTATATTCTATTCTAGATACTTGTTCAGAAAGCAAGAAAAATCTTTTTGAAAAAATTTTTTAAATGATCATAATATTGCTGAAGTCAAAAAATTAATAGGAGCTTTGGAAGATAAATTTTAGGAAAGCTTCCAGGAAAAAGAGAAGAGGGAGAGGGTGACCAAAAGGACAAAGAGACAAAAAGAAAAATTATGTTAATGAGAAAACAACTCAGTTGGGAGACTTATTCCCCTGGTCTCATGTTTCCGCAGATATTTCTCATCCGGGGAAGTCTCTGGGCCTCCCCCGCAGCCCCTCACTCCTGCCCAGGAGACAAGCCGGCCTCGCTGAGCTGACTTCCGCCCACCTTGTAATCCACCCTCTGCCGGGGAGGCCGCCGGGCCGGCCCTGCCTGCCACAGGGCAGATAGGTCTGCCTAATTCTTGGAGGAAATCTTAACAAGTCCTTTTGATTTAAGGTTTGTTTTCTCTTGCTTTGTTGTTTTGTTGGTTTTGATTTAAGGTTTTAAGTCAAATCCACCTTTCACTGCTTGTCAGCAATAAAGCTAAGATCCCCACATCCACGTACCTGTCTACTATGTCCTCGTTCTGAACTGGGTTCAAACTTCAGAGGAGAACAGGCTCTTAATAGCCCCATAGGCCCTCCACAGCTAACATCAAAGATCAATGTAAGGAACCGACATCCCCCTTGTAGGAGTGCTAGTAGGAAAAGCAGAAAGTCAAAGGGAGAAAAGTTATCAAAGAAATAATGCAAAAAAATTCATTAGAATTAAAACGTTGAGGCTCCAAATCCAGATAACCTACAAATTGCTCAGCTTTCCACTGAAGAATGACCCAGCGCACACCGTTGCGAAATCCCGGGATACCGGGGACGAAGAGAAGGTTCTGGAAGCTACTGGAAAGATAGAAAAATCACCTACAAAGAAACAAGAGTGAGAATGGATCCCACTCATCAGCTGTTACATTCAACACGAGGGGAGCCCAGGGTGATACACGTGCTCCAACTTCCAGGGGAAAGTTCCTTCATCCCAGAACGGTAAAGTCAAATGACCGTCGGGGCAAGAGAGGGGGACAAAATTCTTCCAGACGAGTCTGTGCTAGAACGTTAATCGCCTACGGCTACCGTGTTAGGAAATGCCATCGAAAGTGAGCGAATCATCCAAAAAGACATGCAGAATATCTCAGTATGAGCCTTTTTCATTATGCTCAAATAAAATCTTACACAACTCTTTCTGACTCTCTGCCTATGGGTTGGCTTTTATTCTACCACCAACTCACGGCGCCGTGAGGCTTTTCCTCCACGGGGAACGTATTCAAACCCAGGAAGGTTTGCAACTACGTGGGTAAATGACAGTAAACCAAACACATGGTAGTAATACTCTTGTGTTAAATGTGACAGCAATCTGCATTTGGTATTGTAATGTGTAAGGAAATTTTGTATACTAAAGAATTTGAAGGGAGCCTTGTGATAGCAAAATAAAATATAAAAATCAAGTACTTGAGTTTAGACTTGTGGCTTCAGTTGAAAGGTTTAAAATAATTTGACGGCGCTTCTAACAGTTTTGGAATTCTTTAAGAGATCTTGAGACACATTATGAATATTTAATAATTTAACTTCTTGGCTTACGTTATGTTTGCTTGGTCAGGCGCTTTTAAACACCTAAAATAAAATACATTGAGTGTGTAATTTAAAATGTTTTCGGGCGACACCTGGGTGGCTCAGTCAGTGAAGTGTCTGCCTTCGGCTCAGGTCATGACCCCGAGGCCCTGGGATCGAGTCCTGCATCTAGTCCCGCACTGGGCTCCCTGCTCAGCGGGGAGTCTGCTTCTCCCTCTCCCTCTGCCGCTCCCCCTGCTTGTGCTCTCTCTCTCACTCTCTGATAAACAAACAAATGAATAAATCAATAAAATATTTTTTTAAAAAATTCACCTTGACATTAGGGTGCACGTGCCAAGGGCCTGGGGTCCAGGGCAAACTGTCCAGGAAAACGCACCAGCCGTGCCAACAACACCCACGGTAGAGCCCACCCTGCCCCCACTCTTGCCAAGCAGACAGGGCAGAAGCCCCCCCAACCCACCCCTCTGCCGGGAGGCCTCGGACCTGGTGCTCCCACCCCGGCCGCCCGCCCTGTTCCCACAGCCAGAGGCTCTGTCTCCATCACCACCAACCCTCCCCTCCCCTCTTCCCTGCTCTGTCGTCCATAACACTGGTCTCCCCGTAATGCATCATGCCTCTGGGGTACTTAGCGTATCACCTTTCTGCAGCACCCCAGTCCCCGGGCCTAGAGCGACGCCTGCATGTGATCTGCCCCCAGGGAGCCCGTGTCGCAGGGGTGAGTGAACGGCCTTTGCTTCCCACGATGTCCCACATGCTCTCCCCCTGCTCGCACTCCAGCTTTCGGGGATCAGGAACTACCATTCTCACCACTCAGTCTCCCTTCCCAGCCCACGTAAAAGGGAGTCCTGCCTACACGCAGCTCGGGCAAGAAAGGCCTCTTGAGTCAAACACCAGGCTGAACCAGCCCCCGAATGTGGACGGCTTACTTACGATCTCTGCACTTGGCTTTCTTTGGCCAGAAATGGGGGTTCTAACACCACCTGCCCGTGCTGTGCTTGTGGAAACTGATGCCGGAAAGACATTAGGGCTCGAAGCCGACGGACGGCCAGGAAAGCCAGCTCTTGTCAGGAAAAGATCATTCATTACCGTCTAATAAACCCTGAGTCATGAGACCCTGCAGATGTCGATCGGTGGCCAGATGCTGGGGGTGATCGCCAACACGCATCTGGGGGAGCAGAGATAAAGGAAGTTTCCAAAGGAATTTTATATGTTAAAGGAGACTTATGGGATCCTGGGGGTTGGACCTAAGATTGCCTTTTGCCCTTAGCAAAGTGTCAGTATCAAGGCGGCGGAGGCCCTAGAGGAAGGTCACTCTGCCTGTTTCAAGGACTCGTCAGTGGGCTGTAGGTAGTAAGGACATTTAATGATTGTTCTTCTGCCTTTGTTTCCCACATCAATTTCACCTTAATTTCCTCTTTAAAGACCCTGCCGGGTGCCAGGTGAGGGGGGGGTGTAGAGGGTGGGGAGTGGGGGATGGGGATGGAAGGGCTGGGGGGCGCTCAGTTGGTTAAAGAGCTAGAAGGCTGACGTTTGATAGGAGGAGGCTGGAGGAGCAGAAGGAGAAAGGAAGGCGGGGGCTAGATCTTGGGGGGCCATGGGGGTACGGAAGGGGCTCCTCCATGAGGTGGGATGAGGTTAAACCCAGAAGGGACGTGGTCTGATTTTCAGTGTAAAGGGCACCCTGATGATGGAGCTTCAGGGGCAAGAGTGGAGGCTGGGGCGGCAGGGGTGGGGGGGCAGGTCCAAGTCCCAGGATGGACGTGATGGGGTAGGACTAGGAGGAGGCAGTGACAATGGGGAGAAGTGGACTGAAGGTAGAGCTCAGAGGAAGACCATGACTGAGGGCAGGAACGGGGGGCTTCAGGTGTGGCCAAAAAATCAGGTAAATTGAGTGAGTCAGGAGACAGAGGGGGCATGGGTTCACCAGCAGGGTGGAAAAAGGAACGGGAAATAGCCCAATCTGGGACACCGTGAGGTGCCTACTGGGCCCCGAGGTATAGATGTGGGTCAGCGTGACTCACACTCACCCTGGTCCCCGAGAGCTCCCGGGCCAGCCCCTCCCTGGCCACTGGCTCTGCCGGCTGGGGCTATGTCTCCTTCCCAGGCCCCTGCATTTCTGGGGGTGAGAGGCCCTGGGAAAGGGAGTAGGGGGGCAGGAATCCCCCTAAAACCTCCAAAACAGCCTCTCCCATGCCAGAGAGCCTCCAGTGGTTTCGGCTGTCCCCCCGGGAGTCAGGACCCCCCTGCCTGACTCACCACTTCCACCTGAGGGATGGGCGCAGAGGGGCCAGCAGGTTTTTAAACTCCGGGCTTTTTTCTCCCCCTCCACGGTCTGGGCCCCATCAGACCTGCAGACAGAAGCTCCTTTTCCCTGCCTGGCTTGCGCAGTGCACTCAGGACCCGGGGGCTAAGCGGTGAGCAGTGCTAAGGGGACACAGGTGCTCTCCCAAGGTCACAAGGGCGCCAGGAGCCGGAATGGTTGGAGTTGCCCACCTCCTTAGGGGTATCAAGGACATCAGATGTCAAAGAGGCTGTGAGGATGGCCATCATTGGGAACCTTCCTCGATTCTTCGAGCCACATTGCCTTCTGTCTTCTCAACATGGCCACAAGATTCTGTGGGGCCAAATGCAATGAGAGGGTCCCAGTGATGACGTCAGATGCCTGCAGCGTGCAGCTCAGGGCTGGTGCTGGGGGTACAGGAACGAACAGGGACACCGCCCGTGAGAGGCACACACGGGTGCCTGAGCCATGCACACTCGCCCGCAATGAAGGAGGGTGCCCAGGGCCGGTTTTCTGGAGAAGCCGGTGGCTCGGCTGCCCTGGGGGACCCCCGTCTGAAACTTCAATCTCCCAACTTTTCCCTAACATCAGAGGAGAGCAGACTCTAGACCCACTTGCCACACCATCTAGTGTCCGTGTTAATATATTTGTGTTTGTTTTAATATAAAAGGAATTTTAAAGTAAATATTACTGAGTCAAACGGAGTCTCCAGGAGGAAAAAAAAGCACCTGATGCATTACCATGTAATAATATACTCGTAGTAGCTTCACATCTATCGGGAACTTATAATGCTCTAGGCCACGACTTCAGTTAAGCCTAGTAATGGCCTGGGGAGCAGGTCCGGCCTTTATCCCCGTTTTCCAGATGGGCAAACTAAGGTTTGGAGAAGTCAAAACAACTTCCCTAAAGTCACCCACAAGTCAGAGGCAGAGTCAGGATGCAGGATGCAAGGCTCTCCTGTTATGCACCCCCGGGAGCGTCCCGAGGAGCACAAGATAAGGAAGTTCGAACCTCCCTGGGGTCCGTCTACCAGCTCCCCCGTGCTTTGTATTCCGTATGCATTCTGTAGCTCACTCCACCCTGCGGGGACTTAGATAGAAATCGTGGGTGGAGAAGGGGAGGCAGAATTCCAGCCCGAGAGGCCCTCAGGAGATCACTCCTGCGGCATCTCCCGGCTCCCTCTTGTCCTGGGCACCCGCCCAACATGCTGTGTGGACCGGACCCCACAGGACCCCTGAGATCCTGGGACACAGACATGTAGGAACATCGATGGTCTAGCTCAGTGCTGTGTTTCCACCACTTTGAAGAGCACGGGGTACATAATAGGCTCTTGAGAAATGTTCATTGATCTAAGGACTTTGGTTAGAGAAGGTGTCTTTAAATGACCGTCGTAGGAAGAGCCCCCGGAGCGCTCCCGCGCCACTGGGGGCCTGGAACGTGGCAATCTGTTTGGAACCATCTACTAAACCTGGACACGCGAGCCAGGAATGCCAGGCCAAGGGGTACACCCAACAGAAATGCACCCCATTCTCACCGAAATACATGACTGAAAGGGGGACACTGCGGGGCCCTGGGGGGCTGATAATGATCTTTCCAGATCCGCCTTCTGGTTGCACGTGTGTTCAATTTGTGCAATCGGACCTAGGCACGCATGAGATCGTAGAAAAAAAATATTTTTTTTCTCTGCCCCTGGTTCCTGACACGGGGCTCCTGAAACTCCTTGTAAACTCCTGGCCAGAACACGGGGAGCCTCGTAGGTCTTGTCAGGGTGACCCCAGGTGGGCTCCCGGCTGGCTCCCGGCTAGGGTCGGATCTGCAGAAGAACAGAGCCAGGACTGGAAGTTTAAGTTTTCAGTCCCAACCCCATTCCCCAGAGAGGGGAGAGGAGCCAGAAACCGTTAATAATCCATCCTGCACCTCCATAAACCACAACAAGCGGGGGTTGGGGGCTCCCGGGCTGGTGAAAACATCCGCCCCAGGGGGAGGGGCAGGTGACGCACCCCAACTCCACAGGGACAGGCGCTCCCCTGCTCCGGACCCTCCCAGACCTCGCCCTACGCTCCTCTTCCTCTGGCCGCTCATCTCTCTCCTTTATCACGTCCTTCAATAAACCGGTAACTGTGAGCAAGCTTTTCCCTGAGACCTGTGAGCCGCAGTCACACCAACCAAACCCCAGCAGAGGGTGGTGGGAACCCCGATCTCGAGCGGGCAGGTCAGAATCACCCGTGATGACCCTGGCTTGCGGCTGGAGCTGGAGGAAGGAAGGGGCAGTCTTGCGGGTCTGAGCCCCTAACCTGTGGGGTCTGACACCACCTCCAGGCAGACTCCCAGCAGGTGTCCCCGAATGGCTTGCTGCAGGGTGGGGGGAGAGACGGCCACACGCCCGGGGACCAGAAGTGTCAGAACTGGGGTTTCCCCTACACCAGAAGGAAAAAAAAACCCAGTTTTTCTATTTTAGCACATTTCTGTAAAACTTCTTTCCACCCCTGTGAGAGGCATTACAGGTCCCTCGGTGTTTGGGGGCGGAACTCTCCCGGTGAAGGAGCGGGGTCTGTCTTTTCCAGCTCTCGGCTCCCCAGACGCGGGATGACAGCGCCACCGCATGGTCACCCGAGGGAGGCTCCTCCAGTCTTGGGGACCCACACTCTCATGCTGCCCCCTCCCCAGTTTGCAACACCAGCTTCTCTCCCAATAACTGAGGCGGAAAGGAGGTCATTCCTAGAGCGACGAGGTTTCAAACGTGGGCAGCTTTCTTCCTCTGACCATTTTTTGTGTTTCCTAACGTGCACGCATTTGTTCTCGCTGGAACCCTGTACACCTTCCAGTTTCTCTGAGACAGATCATCGATCAGTTAGAAGCTTGCAAAGACCCTGAAGGTGTCAGGTCGGCGTGGTAACAGAAGGTTCTAGCTTCTCTCCCCCGTTCCGTCCGCGGATCTATGGAACTCAGGGTCCAAGACCAGGACAGTTGAGTTTCTGAGCTCTGAGTTTATAAAAACTTGGCACAAAGAAGTCCCTTGCACTTTACCCCCCACGAAAGGACTTAATGAACCCTACAGCTCCTACCAGACCTTTGCTTCCCTTCTCTGTCTTAGTAAAATTAGGAATAGGGGGTGGAAGGGGGTCCACACGGACCGAGCCACTTCACTGCCTCCCCACGGGGCTCTCCCGGGGCAGGACAGACCCCCTGGCTCCCAGTCTGGGGAGACAGCCCCTCCCACCGGCCAGGACCACCTGCCCCACCTGCTGTCCCTGCAGGCGCGCCCCCCAGCACCGCCCTGGGGGGTCCTGGCGGCCGCCTCCTTGACAAACTGTGTCAGTGACACCTCAAGGCTGTTTCCTTAAGGGTCAGGCGCAGGTGCAAGCCGATCTTCACCCGATCCCAATATCATGGCCTCGCTCAGCAAGTTTTTCAGACAAGCACAAACTGGCTTTGTGGCTTGCAAACTGGCCAGAGCCAGAGGCAGGGAAGACCTTGATCTGGGAAGGAAGCCGGACACCGAGGCCTCAAGCCGCCTCGGGCCTCCTGCCCTTTCCCAGAGTCCATTGGTCGCAGGCAGGCCAAGGAGCGGGGGCCCTTGTTGTACCCCTGCCCAGAAGGTGTGCTGAAGGGCCTGGCTGCGTGGCCTGCGGCCCGGTCCCTGACCCACAGCCCGCCTCCAGCCTTGCGGACTTCTGGCCTCTGGGCAAGCCCCGCCCTGTCCAGACGGGGGCTCAGCCCTGCCCGAGTGCGGGCATCCCTGCCTCAGGGCCCCGGGGCAGGCGTGAGTGCGTCTTCCTCCAGCCCATCCTGAGTATGAGCCACCCCCAGATCCCACACTGTTTGGTCCGCACTTGGTCCCCCAGGCCCTGGCCTCCACACACCTCTGGTCCCCAGTCCCAGCCTTCCTGCCTCCGGCCCCCTCTGCTGCCTGTGACCCAACCTGCCAGTAGCTTTGCTTCTAATTAACTTGTCATGATGAAATGTGGCCCCCGATTATAAGAGCATGAACTTATTTTGTTGACCCAAGCTGCCACGTAAACTGTGCTCATAAATTCCTTCTAAGGATGAGCTTGCAAAAGATTATCTCTCTGCCAAAGCCCTGCCAGGCCGCGCTCCGCTGTGAAGTCAGAAGCCGCAGCCGTGGCGGGGCGGGGAGGCGGGACGGCGGGGCCAAGGGCCCCTGCACCGCCGGCTACCGGAGGACAAGGGCGCCTTTCACAGGGGCCACAGCACTTCTCGGGAATTGGCGAGACTGATTTCTCAACCGTACCCCAATAAAGCCGACAAATTAAAGTTAAAACTGATGGCAACAAATGAGAGAGACCCCAGTCCCTTTCCTTCACAGGCGTCACATCTTCCCCATCCGTCCCTTCGGGGAAGGTCCGCTGACAAGGCAGGGTGCCACGCGGCCCACGGGGACCCGTCACGAGCAGAAGAGGGGGCAGCACTCGTGGCCGTGTCTTGGTCAGCTCAGGCTGCTATGACGAAATACACAGAGTGGGCTTCAGCCACACACATCTGTCTCCCACATTTCAGGGGGCCAGGGGGTCCAAGATCAAGGTCGGAGCCCCCTTCCCAGTTTGCAGACACCCGCCTTCTCCCGAGACCTCCCACAGCAGAGAGTGGGGGAGGTGCTGGTCCCCTCCTCTTCTCATAAGGGGCTCCATCTGCATGACCTCATCACCCCCAAAGGCCTAGCCTCCCAACACCGTCCTGCTGGGGGTTCGGGTCTCGGTGCAGGAACCGGGGGCGGAGGCGGGAACACTGAATCCACAGCGCCTCATATCAGTGCCAGGCCTGGAGTGGATCGCAGGGGAGGCCGGGTGTGCCAGAGCTGGGAGGTGATCTGGGAAACATAGCAGATCAAGGACTAGGAACTAAAGCGTCGTGCCTTAGCGCCCAAGGATCTGGCACTCCTCGTCAACCCCACTATGGCGGGGGGAGCCCAGGCTGTGGGAGACCTGCTTCCAGCGGCAGCCGCCACCTCTGGGGACAGAAATACAGCCTGCCGGCCTGACCGGGCCCTGGGCCTCTCTCTGCTAGGCATACGGAGCTGGGTCTGGCCCTCTTACTGGATTTATTTTTAATTTTATTTAATTTATTTCAGTACTCTCTTTGCACAACGTGAGGCTCGAACTCACAACCCCGAGATCAGGAGTCGTGTGCCCTACCAGGGGTGCCATCCGGGGGCCCCCCGCTCATGGGGCCGCATGAGGTCTTGAATAACAACTTAGAATAGGAAAATGACAGGTCACCTCCGGTGTCCTCCAAGCTGGTGAAGCCAGTCGCGTGGACAGCGGTAACTGAGTTTTGTCTCCCCTCCTCGACAGCCGGATGCACAGGGGCCCTGAACACACGCCAGAGGGAGAAGAGCCAGGCTTCCAATCTGGTTTCCAATGAGCTATGGCCTAATCACCTTGATCGAGTCATTGAACCTTGGAGGCCGCGTTTCTACAGCCTACAAAATCACAGTCAGCTCACCAACCCAGCGGGGTCCTTGGGAAGATTGAGGGAGAGTGTGTATAAAATACCGAGCACCTGAGAGACCCTCCATAGGTGGGTTATTGCCTTCCTTCAAGACGGGCACTGGGGCGCCTGGGTGGTTCAGTCGGTTGAGCGTCTGACTCTTGATTTCGGCTCAGGTCATGATCTCAGGGTCCTGGGATCGAGCCCCGCGTTGGGCTCCACTCTCAGCACAGAGCCTGCTTGTCCCTCTCCCGTACGCTCTCTCTCTCTCTCAAATAGATGATTAAAATCTTTAAAAAGAAAAAAAAAAAAGACAGGCACCATATTGTGCCATAGAACGTCAACAGGACAGCGTATAATTTAGCAGACAGCCAGGCCTCCGCAAGGCCCATTGACCTGATACCTGGACCCCCCATATTTACACACCTTGGGATGAAGCCCACATCCCGCAGACTTGGGGCCGAGAGGCAGCGGAGCCCTGACGGAACAAGAGGTGTAATCTCTTGGCCTGAAGGCCGCATCCACAGACTGACCGTCCCAGACGACNAAAGACAGGCACCATACTGTGCCATAGAACGTCAACAGGACAGCGTATAATTTAGCAGACAGCCAGGCCTCCGCAAGGCCCATTGACCTGATACCTGGACCCCCCATATTTACACACCTTGGGATGAAGCCCACATCCCGCAGACTTGGGGCCGAGAGGCAGCGGAGCCCTGACGGAACAAGAGGTGTAATCTCTTGGCCTGAAGGCCGCATCCACAGACTGACCGTCCCAGACGACATGTCTTCCCGGCCTCCTGCCCTGCCGTGCTGCGGGGTCGGTCCCCACCTGGGCCGTTCTGTGTTTCCTGCTCTGTCTTTGCTGCTTCTCCCTAACACTGATGCCACGTGGGGATCCGTGTCCCCAAGGTGTCCTGCATCCCCCTCGGGTCCTCCCTGGGGACCCCCAGTCTGCTGGCCATTTTGGCCGTGTCCTCGTCACCACCGGCTGAAGTGTCCAGAGTCTTTCCAAAGTCTTTTCTTTAAAGCTTCAAAAT
The DNA here is from genome assembly GCF_002007445.2 of Ailuropoda melanoleuca. Classification (NCBI taxonomy): domain Eukaryota; kingdom Metazoa; phylum Chordata; class Mammalia; order Carnivora; family Ursidae; genus Ailuropoda; species Ailuropoda melanoleuca. The sequence continues at coordinate 2,003,302 of NC_048234.1, forward strand.
AGATTTAGTTCCACTTCAGCGGTAGGACTGCATTTGAATTCCCTCCATGGACTTCCATCGTATCCTCCGCCTCTTCTTTGAAGCTTGTCCCATTCTGCCTTGGATTGGCTTTTTTGCGCACTTGTCTCCACCTTTGTTTTTATCGAGGTGTAACTGACATATGACGTTATATTCGTGTCGGGGGGACGACGTCAGGATTCGATATTTGCGGGTCTTGCAGAGCGATCACTGCTAGAAATCTAGGTACCATCCGTCAGCACACACAGCCACTAAAATGTTTTTCTTGTGATGAGAACCTTTAAGTTCTGCTCTATTTGCCACTTGGAAATATGCCGTGCCGTGTCATTAACTATTGTCACCATGCTGTGCGTTGCATCTCGACACTCACTTATCTTGTAACCGGAAGTCTGTGCGTTTTGACCCCTTTCTTGCATTTCACCGACCACCCACCCCGCCTCCAGTGACCACGCGTGTGTCTGTATCTATGAGCTCGGGGAGTTCCTTTCTGTTTGTGTTTTAGGTCCACAAATAAGGGACATCACACTGTATTTGTCTCTTTTTTTTCTTTTTTTGTGTTTGCCTTTCTCTGTCTGGCTCCTTCCACCAAGCGTAATGCCTTCAAGGTCCAGCCGTGTGTTCGCAAATGGCAAGATCGAAAGTCTTGCCCTGATTTGAGGAAATGACTTTTTTTTTTTTAAACACGCGGCTGCATAACTTACGAGAAATACAGACTTCCATGTTGGAAACCGTGGTAGGTCTGATTTTAATGTCTGTGTAGGTTGTGCTTCTGATCCGGAATTTCTGTTTCAAGTGTTTCCAGCAGGTTGTAACAGGTTAACTGGGTTTTAAACGTGTTCCTCGCCACCCTCCCAACCCAGAAAGTGCTCATAAGGAAGAGCTCATTTGTTCCTAAAACAAACCTAGGGTTTTGTTCTGCCAGTGGGGACATGACCCTCTGGTTTCGAGGTCCTTCGATGTTTGCAGTGAAAATACGATTCATCATCTTCATCATCGGTGCCCGAAATGGCCTGTTTGTTTAAGGCTTTAGCACTTCCCTTGAACAACAAACCATATTGTTTCATTGAGAACGTCCTCTTGCTAAGGACATTAGAATTTCTTGATTTCATTCCTGAACGGGATCCAAGACAAAGAACACCAATTCTAAGATCAAAAAAAAAAAAAAAAAAANAAAAAAAAAAAAAAGTGATTGTCAATTGGATGGAATTTTAAAGAACTCATTTGGCGTTTTCTGTTTGTGAATTGTGCCCTTTCCCTGCACAAAAGCAGAAATCCGAGGCCCTGGTGGGAGCCCCAGCATCACCCGTGGCAGGGAAGCCTTCCCCCCTACCCGCCGCCCCGGGGAAGAAAAAGGCCTAGAAAAGAAGAAAGGGGGTGACAAAATCCAAACCAGAGTTGAAAGCCGCCGCCTGGTGAACTTCTCCTTTCACCCAAGCGTTTCAGGACAGAGACACAAACCGCTAAAAATACAACAAAAACTCCTTTGATGGGGGAAGCCCGGTCCGCCCCCCCCCCCCCCCCCCCCNCCCCCCCCCCCCGCCCCGGCTTTCTGGCTGAGGCAGAGCGGTCCCTGTGGGATGGGGAAACTTCAGGGGTGGTCCTGAGGGGTCCTGAGAGGGGCAAGTTCATGGTCAACACTCAACGGTGTCACAGTTCAAATCAGTGATCCCTTCGCACGCCGGCCCGTCTGCCAAAGGGGACCTATTGTCCACCAAAAATGTAATCATTTGGGATCCAACACCGGAATCCGTTACTACCGCTCTTGCTGGATGCAGCCCTCACTTGTGGGGTGTAACGACGTCATCCTAATTTGCATGCACAGGAATTTTTGTTGGGGCATTTGGTTAATTTGTGGCAGATTTTTTCGCGGTGACTGTGTATTTTACAGTCATCCACGCCCGAGGGGAGCAATCTTCGTTTGCATTTGCGAGGGCTCCGTAAGCAAGCAGCATGGGCGGGGGGGGGGGGGG
>NC_048234.1:2005422-2030657 GCF_002007445.2 Ailuropoda melanoleuca
CACTCTCTCTCTCTGACAAATAAATAAATTAAATTTAAAAAAAAAGAAAGAAAGAAAGAAGGAAATGTAATTCCTCGCGGTCCTGAAGGTTGGAAGTCCAAAATCAAGGCGTCATCGGCAGGGCTGGCTTCTTCCAAAATCCGAGGGCCCTGAGGAAGGCTCTGTTCCAGGCCTCTCTCCCTGGCTGGCAGGTGGCGGTCTCCTCCATGCCTTCCCATTGTCTTCACTCCTCTGTGTCCGGGTCCAAACTTCCCCCCACCTAGCTACACGTTAGCCAGGTGGGCAACAGGCAGGTAATATTTGTGTAATTTTTATCAAGCGTTGGAATTGTACTGCCTTAATTAAAATAATTTGGAGATTTTTCCTCATTGTCTGTGCCCCAGAACACAACCCAAAAATCTCCTTTGTTAGAATTTTTTGTGAAATCGTCAGAGTCTGATCCTTTGGGGGAAGCTAGTGATTCTTTGAAGACTTTCTGTATTTCTTTTATAAAAGCCCCTGTTTGTATTTTCTCTCTTCTGGGATCTTTCTGACAAATCACATTTTCCCAGAAAATTATCCAGCTTTTCAAATTTGCTTTTTTTTAATGAGTGATGAATTAGCTTATATCCTTAACTTTCCTCCTTCTGTCCCCCAACACTACCACCAAACTTTCATGTTAGTTCTGTGATAAATATATTCGATGCGCACTACCTTCCTTTTACTAAAACGTACCCAGTTATTCCTTAATTGACCCAAGTTCATCCTCTAGTGAGCTCTTCAAGGAGAGCTCAAGAGACTGTTCGCAAATCGGGCATGTCCAAAAGCGTCTATGGTTTAGAGAATTAAAAGACAAGTCACAAACTGGGGGGAAATATTTGCAAAACATATATCTAATAAACGACTTCTATTCAAAATTTACAAAGAGTTGGGGCACCCCGCTGGCTCAGTCAGTGGAGTGTGCAACTCTTGATCTCAGGGTTGTAAGAGTGAACCCCACATTGGGTGTAGAGATTACTTAAAAATAAAGTCTTAAAAAAATTTACTAAGAGCTCCTAAAATTCAACAATAAGAAAACAAACAACCCAATTGAAAAATGGGCGAAACATCTGAACAGTCACCTCAACAAAGACGTGCAAATGGCAGGTAAGCGTATGAAAAGATGCTCACATCCAATGTCACAAGGGCACTTAAAATTAAAACACCAGTGGGACACCGCCGCACTCCTATTAGAATGACTAAAATCCAGAACACCGACGACAGAAGCTCTCGTTCACTGCTGCTGGGAATGCAACATGGCCCCGCCACTTTGGAAGATAATTTGGCCATTTTTAACAAAGCTAAACATAGGCTTACCATATAATCCAGTAATCACACTCCTAGGTATTTAACCAAATGAGTTGAAAACTGACTGTCCACACAAAACCCTGCCTGTGAATGTCTGTAGCAGCTTTATTCATAATTGCCCCAAATCAGAAACAACCAAAATATCCCTCGAGAGGTGAATGGATTAGCAAACTGTGGTGCTTCCACACGATGGAATATTTTTTTAAAATGAGCTATTAAGCAACCAAAGACCATGGAGGAAATTTATGTACATAGTGCTAAGAGAAAGAAGCCATTCTGGAAAAGCTACACACCATAGGGTTCCAACTATATGGTATTTTGGAAAAAGCAAAACTATTTTGAGACAGTAAAAACATTAGTGGTTGCCAGGAAGAGGTGGGGGAAGGAAGACCGAAAACTGTGGCCTTTTCGTAAAATCCTGACTCCCCTCGTTTCCTTGACAATCTTTTTTTTTTTTAAAGATTTTATTTATTTATTTGACAGAGATAGAGACAGCCAGCGAGAGAGGGAACACAAGCAGGGGGAGCGGGAGAGGAAGAAGCAGGCTCCCAGCGGAGGAGCCTGATGTGGGGCTCGATCCCATAACGCCGGGATCACGCCCTGAGCCGAAGGCAGATGCTTAACCGCTGTGCCACCCAGGCGCCCCCCGTGACAATCTTGTACCACCTGTGCTGGCATTGGCTGTGGGTCTGTGGACATCCAAGCCTGGCCTGACCTTTATCCCCTTGAAAGTGGCTTGACCCCTTTATTCCTGGCTGCTCAAAAAAGTCTTGATTTTTAAAATTCAATCTGCTCGATCAGTTTTCCCTGGCATATAGTTTTCTCTTTCAATATACAGATTCATCTGAGGAAAACTTTCTTGAATTGTTTACTGAAATGTATATATGTTCTATCAATTGGTTGGGGTTTCTTCTTCAGAGATTTCTTTACATGTCCTAGAATGTAGGACTTGTCTATGTATAATATAGAGCTATATTACACATATTACATGCCTAGACTATATATTATATATTACATATTTAAGTTATAATATAATATATATATATTATAACTTCTCTCTCATTTTAGCTCTACCTTCATTCCCGCTTCATTTGCTCACTTTTACCCCCTCTATTCGTTATGTCCTATACAGTATATCCCACAGTGTCTGTCCCCCATCATCCCCCTTCCAACTGCATTTTTATTTCTCTACTCTTTGTGACATTCGTCTCCCATTTCTTTCAGCGACTCAGCAACTCTCATGTCATGTCTCCTGTGGTCCCATAATCTCTTCTCTGAGACCTTGCATTTCCGCCTTATGACCTCCCGTCGTCACACTGCTCGCCTAACTAATGTTCCAAATTCAGAGCAAAGCGTCTAGTCACCGTCTTCAACGGCCCCAAAGCCACATTTTTTCTGGAGGGCATTCTTCATCTATTCGTGAGCCTTACGGCCGTTTTCCACATTTGTCTCTCTGGGCGTCTCCTAGCAAGGCTGTGCGGTGACTTACTTTGATGGAATGGGTTGGATTGTCCTGGGCCAACTCATGGCACAGCAGCCTCCCCAGCGTCACAGCCCAGAGCCGCTCTCCTCGGCTGTTTCCTCTGGATTAGACTCAACTGTGGGTTTTTTTAAAAACATTTTATTCATTTATTTTGAGAGAGAGAGAGTGTGTGTGTGTGCGTATGTGTGCAGGGGGAGGGGCAGAGGGAGAGGAAGAGGAGAGAAGACGAGTCTCCAATGAACGGGGAGCCCTACTCGGGGCTCGATCTGACGACCCTGATATCATGACCTGAGCTGAAATCAAGAGCCGTATGCTTAATCACCTGAGCCCCCCAGGTGCCCCTCAACTGTAAGACTTTTTGTGGGACCCCAAACCCCTCTGTTTAGTGAGCAGAGTGATGCCACCAGCCTTGCTCCCTGCAGCTCCTGCTTCTTGATTTCCTCCAGGGAGACTCCAGTATGACCCCAGGCCCCTCTAGGAGGGGTTTCAGGCACCCCAAAAGCTGCAGCCCTTACCCCCTCTTGCCATGCCCCCATTTCCCTTCCTCCTAACCCCAGGTTCTGCCTTGTCCGATTTTGGACTCTGTGCATATGTCTAGTTTCCAGTTTCACTGAAAATGGAATTTCTTTTTTTTTTTTTCATTCTCTTTACTCCTTTTATATGCCTTTTGGGCGACGAGTTTAAAGCCGACTTACGCAGACGTGTTCCTGTTGGAGACGTGAAGATGTTCACAGGACTGCAGGCGCTGTGGCGGGTGGGCTCCTGGAGGGTGCCTGGGGGACCCACGCCAACATGCAGAGGACAGGGAGGGTCCCAGCGGCCTGCACTTCCTGTCAGGGGTGTCAAAGATCAGCTCCCTCCCTGCGTTGCCAGGGTTTGGTTTTATGAGTCAATAAATTTTTGTTGCTTCTGCCCCCCCCCCACCCCTACCCTCGGGGGGTGGGGTGGGGAGATCTGACTAATGCAGGAAGTAACCACACTTCTGGTAAACTTGTCCTTGTGTACCTGGCTTCGCCCGGTCCCGCTGCCCCGGCCTGGCACTAACACAAAGTGGCTCTTGTCCCACAACAGGGGTGGAAAGTAGGCTGGCATCACACAGGCAGGGTATAAGGACCGGCCGCTGATCCTGTCCTCCCCACCATGTCCTCTCGGCCCTGTGCTCCCTCCCTGCCTGCGACATCATCTCCAGGCCGGCTGCAGGCCCAAAGCTGCATCCCCACTCTCAGAGGGACGCCCTGGCCCCGGGGTGCTGGGCCTGCAGAAAAGGGACTTCAGGGATGGACGGTGTGGGGTCAGCCCTGACTCAAGGTTTGCCTCCCAAGTAGCCCACTCCAAAGAAGCATGCACTTCAAAGAGGGCTTTCTCCAACAAACACGTTGCCAGCCCCCCACGAGGTAAAGAGCCAGGCCACCTCCCCCCACGGGGCTCCTGTTTTAGAGATCTTGGTTGGTTTCCATAAGTGACCATTTGGGCCCCTGGCCTTGTGTCTACCCTGGGCTTTAAATTATCACGTTAATGTTTGAAGTTCACCGGTAGGGGGCGCCTGGGTGGCTCAGTCGGTTGAGCGACCTCCTTCGGCTCAGTGGGGAGCCTGCTTCTCTCTCTCCAGCTCTGCCCCCCACCCCGCTCGTGCTCGCTCCTTCTCTCTCTCCCAAATAAATTAATAATTTTTTAAAAAGAAAGAAGGAAATGTCTCCTTTGATCCAGACTTTTTGAGAAGTATCATTCTGGCCGCTCGGAATCGAGAAAGATTGCACATCAGAAATTAACGATTTCCACCATCCAATATTTTTTTAATTTGACAGGTGAATGGGATAGCAACGGTCCCACCACCATTTACTACATCGGATTTGAAACTCCTCCTTCATCATTAAAGGAAAACTCTTGTTTCCTCTACGCACAGCACTTTTGACACCAAATGTGGGGGGGGGGATTCCCCCACCAACCAACTCTCCAACTTCGCAGACCCGACTTAGCACCTACAGTCCCATGATGACCCCAACTGCCCAGAGTTAGCGCAGGACCCCACGGGTTCAGTGCTCCGTCCCACAAGATTGCCTTCCCTCCACTTCGGATGCCATTTGCAGTCCCAGATCGTCACCTGCACTTGTGACCGACCAGCTATCAATCAGGTGTGCCCACGGCCCCGTCCTCAGATTTGATAGTTTGCTCTAATGGCTCGCAACACTCAGGGAAACACACGCACTGCTTTCTTGTAAAGGATATGACTGAGGACACAGAGGAACAGCTAGACGGTATATAAGGAAAAGTCCAGAAAAGCTGCAAGCACAAGGGTTTGGAGTGGTACCATTCTCCTGGCACGTGGACGTGTTCACTGACCCAGAAGCTCTCCGAACCCCATAATGTAGAGATTTTTATGGAAGCATCATGACGTAGGCACGATCAATTATTAACTCAATCTCCGGCCCTTCTCCCCTCCATGGAGGATGGCGTTGAGCTGAAAGTCCCAAGCTTCTCAACATGGCTTGGTCTTGGGGGTGACCCCCAAACTCAAGCTCTCCAGGAGACCACCAAGGTCACCTCATTAGAACAAAAGATGGTCCTATTGCCCAAGAAATGCCAAAGGATTTAGGAGGTTGGGGTCAGGAACTGGGGACAGAGACCAAATATATGTTTCTGATTATGTCCCAACTAGCTACTAAAGCCTTATCTATATTTTTGATGTAATAGATATCTGTTGTTTGTGGCCCGCGCCCACCTCCAACCACGTTCTCCGGAGCCGCCATATTCTATGACCTCTCCCTCTCCTTTCCATGCGGCCACTTAGCAGCCCCCATGACATGACCTTGCCCCTTGGCTCCAGTTAACTGGCCCCGTGTTAGCTGAGCCAGAGAAAGCCAATCAGTGTCTTCCACCCATGGGAGTTTGGAGAAGGGGAGAGAGGGAGAGAAAGGGGGAGAGAGAGAGGGAGAAGGAGAAGCTATGAGACCCAGGGTGTTGTAAGGCTGGGAACCGAAGCATGGAGAAGCCCATCTGTAATGAGAGAAAACAGTGAGGCTGGAGCTCCGGAAGGAGTAGAGCTGATACACAGAGAGAACTTCCGGGGTCAGCCTGCAGGGCACCAGTCCCGTGTGGACTCAGGAGGCCCAGCTGCACCCCTGCGCAGAGATCCCATGAGCTACTCTACCATCCCGAGATGCTCCTCTCTTTGCTTGAGCTGGTTCCCCCTGGATTTGTGTCGCCAACGAAACAGCCCCCGTTAACTGTCTGCGTCGGTTCCGGTCTGTTCTATGTCACTGATCTTTCTGCTCGTTCCTGGGCCACGAAGGCTTCCATTACTCGCTTTAGATTTTAGTATGTGATAGGACAAGCCCCCCCACCCCATTACCGTTCTTAAATTTTTCTGCTGGCTATTCTCACACCTTTTATCCTTCCAGGTAGGTTTTAGAATCCTGGTGTCCAATTCCAAAAAGGAAAACTTAATTGCATTAGACTTTTGATTCAGATACCGTTGAATTTGTAGATTAACCTGGGGAGAAGGGACATGGCCTCACTATTGGGATGGGTCGCCAGGAGTAAGGAGGCTACGTTCAAGGCTCTTCGCGGCCTTTACGAGGTTCACAGCTGTCCTCATACACATCTTGCATTGCTCCTAAGGTCGTTCCTCGGTGTTCCGTGTTTTGGCCGCTACTGCGTGTTCTCAACCTTTCTGGAGTTCGGGCGCGGGGTCTCCTGGCCGACTCCTTTGGGGCCGCACATCACGTCCCCCTTTCCAGCTCCTCCTGCGCCCCAGCCGCCGGCTCTCCTTCTGCGCCTCCGGCCCGGGCTCGTCCAGTGCCAGCAGGGGCCCGGGGCCAGCACGGGCCCAGCCCGGAGCCGCGGCGGAGCTCGCAAGACCGGGAACCCGGCTGGGGGAGAACCGCTCCCCGGGGGCTCGCGACCTCGGGCAGCCCCGTCTCCCCCTCGCGTCTCGCTGCCCCGCGCGCCTTCACCGGGAAAACCCCCTCCCTCCAGCCTTTCTCCCAGGCTCTGCTTTGGGGATACTCCAGCCGAGATAGGCCCCTATGGGATTTCTGACTCATGGCGAGACAGTCGCCGTGGAGGGGGGAATCACTTGAGCGGGGCGCTTGGTTTCCCTGCCGCCGGGGAGCCGCGCCTCCCCTCCACCTGCGCGCGGCGTGGGCCCGAGAGCTGGACGCAGCGGGTCGTCGGCGCAGGCAGGCGGGAGAGAGCACCCCCCTGGGGCAGAGCCTCGCTGAGGGAGTCAAACGTCCTGGTGGCCGTGGAGCGCGTGTGTGCACGCGTGCAGGTGCCTGCGCGCGCGTGTGCGCGTGCGTGAGCCAGGCTGCCGGGTTCCCCAGCCTTTGGCGCCTTGCCCTTCTCTGAAACTCTGACAAGCAGGTAACTCCCCCACAAAACCGCAGCCTTCCCGGGCCTGCCTCCCGCCGCCCATCCAGCCCCGGCCCCTCCCTTTATTCCCGAAAGCTGTTAGCTTGAGGCAGCAGAGAAGCGTGGAACAGTGGCTGGAGAGGGGCCAGGGGATCGAGCGGGGATTTTTTTTGATGGGAAAGTCTTTGAACATGGAAAAGATGCACGGCGGGGAGAGAGGAGAGGCTGAATACACTAGAGAAAAGCAACAATCTCTGGGTGTAAGTTAAGGAAATATATAGCACTCGTGGGCGTTTTTTTTGGGGGGGGAGCTACATAGATGGGATTATATTGTATATATTATGTTGCAGACTGAATCTTTTAAGCTTAGTTCCTTTAAGACCTTAAAAGCATGACCCTCCCCTCGCACTCCAACTGTGACCACCCCACCCGTTGGCAGCATCCGCTCAAGACTGGGGGAGGGAGGAGCCAGGGGGCACAGTGACGCTCAGGCCAGCACCCCCCCTACCCGGAAGGGGGCAGGGAGGGAGGATGTGGGCCCTTTGGCTACTTGTGCCCCAAGTTTGCACACACTGAAGGATTCCCTAAAACAGAGACAAGAACTTACTAGAATACCCTCTTTCTCTGTTGGATTGCTTTTTTCCTTGTTATTTTGTGGGAGTTCTTTATATTCGGGACATTAATTACTTGTTATAAATGTTGCAAATACTGCATCCAAGTCTTCTGCTTGTTTCTAACTTTAGTGAAGTCAGCGTCTTTAAAAAAAAAAGGGGGTTTATTTATTTACTTTAGAGAGAGAGCAAGCACGAGTGGGGGCAGGGGGCAGAGGGAGAGAATCTCAAGCAGACTCCCCGGTAAGTCCAGAGGTCAAAGGGGGCTCGATCTCACCACCCTGAGATCATGACCCGAGAGGAAACCAAGAGCACATCACTCAATGGACTAAGCCACCCAGGCACCCTGTCCCTCATTTTTTTTTTTAAGATTTATTTTTAAGTAATCTCTACACCCAACATGGGGCTTGAACTCACAACCCCGAGATCAAGAGTCACATGCTCTACCCACTGAGCCAGCCAGGTGCCCCCGAACCTGTCCCTCTTTTCTGTAGAAACAAAATCTGATTCCCCCGTACTGCACATGTAACAAACCTATTATGTCCTATTTTTCAGTTAAGTCCTATCTTTAGGCCCTGCCACTTTTGATTCCGCCCTAGTGAACAAAGTATGTCCGAAAGTTGAGAGACTAGTATGACGAACACCCACGTAGGCACCGCTGGCCTCAACAGTCACCAGCGTGTGGCCAGACGTGACTCCGGCGCCACCCCACCTCCCCGCCCCCATCCCACTCAGTTAGTTCAGAGCGGATCCCGGACTCCCCATTCCTCCTGGAAGCATTTCGGCATATGTATTTCTAAAATGAGAGACTCTTGTTCCTAATGAGACAATACTCTTATCAGACCAGAAATCACTGACAGGAATGCCTTATCTAATTAGCAGGGCAATTCACCTGACTTTCTGCAATGTCCTTTTACAATTGGTTTGTTCAAATCAGGAGCAAAGTCCCCGCACTGCATGCACCAGGTATGCCTCTTAAGGCCCCTTTAATCTAGGAAAATTCTGCCCCGCTCTCGTCTATTTTTTTTTTCTGCTCATTTATTTGTTGCATAAACCAGGCAGGGTCTTGATAAAACCTTCCACCTTCTGGATTTGACGGAATGCACACCTGTGTGCAACGTCCCTGCCCGCTGAATTTCCTCTAAAGCCCTAGTTAACACTAGAAGGTCAATCAGCTTCAGGTTCAAGGTTCCCTGAGCAGAACATCTCATGGGTGATGCTGGGTGGCCCCGACTACATCACAATGGGAGATGCCTAATGTCTGCAAATGTTTTTTTAAAACACCGGCCTTCTCCTTTCTAATATTTTTATTCTTATGACTCACTCTGGATCCGCCTCCGGAAGGAGCCCAGGTGCTCTGGCTCCTCATCTCTCCGCAGTCAGGATCCTGGCAGCGTGGCGGTTACGCGGGGCTTACACACTTTTCCTCTGGACCAGAGGTGAGGCTGGAGCTCCCCGCCCTCAGCTACGCCACGCTCTTGGCTCCGGTCTGTCCGAGGTGGTCCCCTCGTGCTGACGCTGCCGTTCGCCCCATTGATCTTCCTCGAGCAAACACCTGAATGGGCTTCACGTGTCCTTGAAAACGTGTGGATCGTTGAGAACCCTGTTGTGGGTGTAGGCTGCGGCCTTTTGTCGACGCGATTGTGTTCTAGACCGCACTCTGGTGTTTTGTTCTTGTTCCGTTCAGCGCTGATTTGGGGGCTCTCCACATTGCTGGGCGTACGCATAGTCCCTGCTGGTTTTTTCCGTGAAATGTACTTCTGTTATTTTTTTCCAGCTTTACTGAGGTCTGATTGACAAATACAAATTATCCATACTTTGGCGGTACAGAGTGTCCTTTAAGCATGCAGCGTGATGATGTCAGACGCATCTATGTCTCGACATGATGCCGGCGATCGAGTCACTCAACACATTCATGCCCTCACGTGGTACCATCCGTGTGTGTGGGTGTGCGTGTGTGTGTGTGTGGTGAGAACACCTGAGATCTGCTCTCTCAGCAGATTATTAACCATCATCAGCACGTTGTGCATTAGGGAGCCAGAACCCCACCATCTTATACCTAAACTTTGTACCCTTCGGCGGGCCTCGCCCCCTTCCCCACCCCACCCCCAGCCCCGGGCAACCACCATTCTACTCTCTGCTGCTATTACTTTGACTTTTTAAATCTCAGCAGCATTTGTCCTTCTCTGTCTGACTTCTTTCCCTTAACACGATGTCGTCCAGGTGCACGCACGCTGTTGCAAATGGCAGGCGTGCCTTCGTTTCTGTGGCTGATACTATTCCGTGGGACGTGTGTGCCACATTCCCCTTCTCAGCTCACCTGCGGCGGACACCTAGACTCTTTCCAAGTCTTGACCGTTGTGATCCACGTTTCTGTTAAGATGGGGCGCAGAGAGCTTCTCTCGAGATGCCTTGGCCTCTGTGCCCAGAAGTGCATTGCTGAGCGCAGGGTAGCTCTGGGGTCAATGCCTGAGGCAGCTCCGCGCTCTTTTCCAGCCTGTGATCCATCACTCACTGTCTCTGAACGCTGGGCCTCATTCCACCGGGCACTCTGTCCCGCATTAGCCTTTGGGCAGACATACAGGGGCCTCCAGTCCCCGTGACCCAAGGCACTGCCGTGAGCGTCCAGAAGGGACCAGGGAGAGGACTCTGGTGTGTTTGCCCAGAAGCAGAATTGCAGAGATCGGGGTGGACAGGCCTTCCCAATTCCACTAAAGTCCTTGCACAATGGCTAGACCAGTGCTCCCAGCAGGAGCGCCCAAGTTTCTCACTTCCCCACCACCTGCCAGCACTCAGCTTCGGCTCTAATTTTTGTCAGTCGGATGGCTGTGACAGAGGGCTCATTGATGGTCTGTTACATTACATTACTTTAGACTCAGGAGTTCCTTCTCTGTGGACGGCCTCTTTATATCCTTGCTCCTGCAGAAATAGGTTTCCATTTTTTCCCCCGTGGCCTCCGGGCCCCTTCTGTGCTGCGTGTCTACCCTTCTCCACACCCGTGGCCTCAGAGGCCGAGCTGAATGGCTGCATCAAATCCCTCCCTTGCCACCTGGCTTCCATTGGCTGCAGGAAATCAGAGGGAGGAAGGGGAGGCAAGTGAGGGTATTGACTCCTCCAGCTCCTTCCCTGCCACCCAGCGGTGAGCTAGCTGCCTCAACGGACTGACAGACAGACGCAGCTCCCGTTGGGGGAAAGGGGGGCTCTCCGTGCAGCTTTCTCTCTTCTTGGGTTCCTGGAGGTGCTCACGACTGCCCTATTTCTTGTGGCTTCCCTGATCCTGCTCATTCTTTTATGAAAAACATCCCCCAGGGGCCCCTGGCTGGCTCAGTCATGGAGGGTGCAACTCCTGATCTCAGGGTTGTGGGTTCGAACCCCATGTTGGATATAGAGATGAGAGACCACTTCAAAATAAAATCTTTTTAAAAAATCCTCCAATTGGGGCACCTGGGTGGCACAGCGGTTAAGCGTCTGCCTTCGGCTCAGGGCGTGATCCCGGCGTTATGGGATCGAGCCCCACATCGGGCTCCTCTGCTATGAGCCTGCTTCTTCCTCTCTCACTCCCCCTGCTTGTGTTCCCTCTCTCGCTGGCTGTCTCTATCTCTGTCAAATAAATAAATAAAATATTTTTTTAAAAATCCTCCAATTATCCATTTCATGGATGCCGTCTGTTTCCTGCTGGGCACCTGTTACAGCATCACTGAGCTGAAATTGTTCATTTACAAACAGTCAATTTCACTACATTTTTTTTGGCTTTTTTGGCATTTGCTTTAGAGGTCGTATTTATGAAGTCATTCTGGAGCAGGGAGCCTGATGTGGGGCTCGATCCCAGGATTCTGGGATCGCGCCCTGAGCCGAGGGCAGATGCTTAATGACTGAGCCAGCCAGGTGCCCCTATCTTTTCTATTTAGGTCTTGAATCCATCCAGCATCCACCTGCATATGTATTGTTAGGTATGATGTGGGAAACAAAGGCAGAAGAAAAATTATTAAATTTCCTTACTACTTAGAGCCCATTGACAAATCCTTAAAACAGGCAGAGTGACATTCCCCTAGGGACTCAGCCACCTCGATATTGAACACTTTGCTAAGGGCAAAAGGCAATCTTAGGTCCAACCCCCAGGATCCCATAAGTCTCCTTTAACATATAAAAATTCCTTTGGAAACTTCCTTCATCTCTACTCCCCGGAGATGCGTGTTGGTGATCACCCCCAGCATCTGGCCACCGATCAGACATCTGCAGGGTCTTATGACTCGGGTTTTATTAGATGGTAATGAATGACCTTTTACCAATAATAGCCAGCCCCCTCAGGATCCTGGAAACCAACCTTGTTTCCAAAATACCTGGCAGGCTTACTCTACCACTAACCACCTCCCAACTTGAAAGTATATAATGGGCCACTCCCCCTGACCCCGGTGTGGCTCTTTCTGCCCCCCCCCCGTCTTGTCTCAGGCTTTAATAAAACTATCTTTTTGCACCAAAGCCGTGTGGAGAATTCTTTCTTGGGCCTTCGCTTCGAACCCTAAAGTGTTTTCTACCCCAAGGTATGGATTTTTTCCCCTTCATCTGGAAAACCAGCTTTCCCAGCCTCCTTCCTCCACCCATTCGAGGTGTCCATTTATTGTATATTAACTTCTCATTGGTTCATATTCTGTCTCTGAGCTCCGTCTTCCATACCACTGGTCTGTTTTGGTAATATTACCGTATAATTTCTATGAATATGTCTTTGTAATATGTTCTAATGTCTGGTTAGGCTGGTTTCCCGTTCACCTGATTTTTGCTTCCTTTTTTTCCCAAATTGGCTTTTATCTTTCTCTCTTTATACATGTATATGTATTTATTTTTATTTTAAGTAATCTCTACACCCCCTCTTTCTATATTTTTGAAAAAGATTAAGTTGCTTCTAGAAACCCAACTGAGCTGTGTGCTATTGCACTGAGTTTATAGATGAACTTGGAAAGAATTTTATTTTTGTCTTGTATAGTCTTTCTAGATCAAAGTGCTGATAGCCGACCAATGCACCTGCCAAAGCTTCTTGTTCGGCCCAATTGTTTGTTGATGGTGTTGAATTTCCGGGTAAATGATCATACTGTTTTATGTCTTCCTTTCCAATTCTTACCTCTGATGCCTTCTCCTGCTTTCTGCAGTTTGGCCAGGATACCCCAACGGTGTCAAACAGCAGCACTAATGGCAGTGGGCCAGAGACTCCTAACTGACCCCAATACCCCTCTCCCCCTTACTGTATACCGGGAAGCAGCAAACGTCTTTTTTTTTTTTTTAAGATTTTACTTATTTATTTGTCAGAGAGAGAGAGTGAGCACAAGCAGGGGGAGCAGCAGAGGCAGGGGGAGAAGCAGACTCCCCGCAGAGCAGGGAGCCCAACGCAGTGCTCGATCCCAGGACCCTGAGATCATGACCCGAGCTGAAGGCAGACGCTTCGGGGACTGAGCCACCCAGGCATCCCACAAACATTTTCTGCAAAGAGTCAGATGGCAAATATTTTTGGTTTTGCTGGCTTTGTCCTGACTACTCAATTCTGCCTCTCACATGAAAACAGTCACAAGCAGAATGTAAAGAAATGAGCGTGGCCGATTCCAATAAAGCTTTATATATATCCGAGTCCCAGTGGGGATGCCAAAAACAACCAAAGAAATTTTATTGACAGGGTTGCCTGGTGGCTCCTTTGGCTCAGGTCATGATCTCAGGGTCCTGGGATCGAGTCCCAGCATCGGGCTCCCTGCTCAGCGGAAGCCTGCTTCTCCCTCTCCCTGTCTGCTCCCCCTGCTGTGCTCTATCTTGCTCTCACTGTGTCAAATAAATAAATAAAAACCTTAAAAAAAAACACCAATATTGACAAAAACAGGTGAGAGCCACGGTTTGCTGACTCCCACTCCACTTCAATAAAATCCCCTTGCTTTTAGCTGAAATCTGACCCCCTTAGAATATAGAGTCCACGTCTCAGTCCCGTTTGGGGCTATTGCCCTGGGACCAGTTCTCATCAAACAGATGTAAGCTGACGTGCACACAGCTTCCAGAAGTGTCCTCACAGAGAGGTACTTTCCTCTGACTCTTTCTTTTCTCCTTTCTCTTGCCTGAAAGGCGTCATGGCTGGAGCGGGGCAGACATCATGGAAGACTGATGGAATGTACAGCGTGGGATTGTAGAGGGACAAAAAGCAGCAGCTGAGGTCCTAAAAAAGGTTGCCAAGTGCTTTTTCCACATTATGTAATTTTTTCCTTTGTACTCCCTGAGTCTATTTTATTAATAGATTTTCTTGATGCTAAACCATCTTTGAATTCTTTCTTCTTTTTCCAAGTTTTTATTTAATTCCAGCTAGTTAACGTATAGTGTAATATTAGTCTCAGGTGCAGAATTTAGTGATTCCTCACTTCCGTACACACCTGGTGCTCATCACAGGTGCGCTCCTTAATGTCCATCACCTGTTCCACCCACTCCCACCCCACCCCACCCCACNGGTTTGTCTCTCTCTCTCTCTTTTTTCCCCTTTGCTCACTTGTTTCACTTCTAAATTCTACATATGAACTATGTACAAATATTTCAAATACCATTTGGTATTTTTCTTTCTCTGACAAATGTGTTATCTTTTAAGATTTGTTTTTTTAAGATTTTATTTATTTATCTTAGAAAGAGAGCACAAGCAGGGGGAGCTGCCGAGGGAGAGGAAGAAGCAGGCTCTCTGCTGAGCAGGGAGCCCGATGCGGGGCTCGATCCTAGGACGCCCAGATCCCGACCTGAGCCGAAGGCAGATGCTTAACCGACTGAGCCACCCAGGTGCCCCAACATGTTATCTTTTTAAAATATCATTTGATTGGGTTTGCTAATGGTTTATATAAGAATTTAACCTTTCTGGTCATTATAGTGGAAATTCTCTATTAGAAATTTATTAAAACTCACTTGATGGCCCAGGGTTTGCTCAATTTTTAAAAAATGTCCCAGTGGACTCGAATAGATTATATACCATGTGGTTGACGATTTTTTACTAAATCCCTGCCTTCTATTTTGAGGGGTTTTATTCTTTTTCAAGTTCCTTGAGTTGAAACAGCTTATTTCCATTCAACCTTGTTTTTTAACAAACGTGCTTGTCTACACAGCTTTCCTCCCGAGAACTGCTTTAGACCGACCCACACCTCAGCGTGTAGGGCTCTCCTTGTTCATTTCTCAATTACCTGTTTGACGGTTATTTTCTCTTATACGCAAAGTTATCTGGAAAGATGGTGAGGACTTCATATGCTGGTAGATCTTTTTGTCTCTGCTTTTGTGTTCATTCAATGTTTGCTGATAAGCCCATAAGTGTCTGCAAAGTCTTGGTCTGTTCGTTCTGTGAACTCCCATCCTGGGTTGTGGGTTCTGTTTCTCTGGGGGCGTCCTTCGCAGGTGGTGGGTCTTGGCGGTAGGCTCGTCTTCACATTCACTGTGCTTGTTGCCTGTGTGTGGACACTGCCTCCGTCCACTATAACGCGAGCAACAGACACCAGCGAGCTTCATTCGAAGCCTTTGGACACACGGGGGTGATTCTGGTCCTAGGGGATTGCCGCAGGTGCAGCGGTCCCCAGCAACGGGACACCTTTACAGGGGAGACTCCCAACAGGAGCCCTAATTCCCACCCTTGTAAGTACCAAAACCCGTGGGGTTCTCACCAGGCCCCGCGGCCTGCCCCAGGCTTCGCACCCACCAGCCCACTCCCAATTCCTAATGCCCAATAACCAGACAACGCATGGCACGTTTAAAATATTTCTGTTCTTTTTACTCTAAAAAAGGCTGACCATACCCTGCAGGCTGCGGCAGGTGACGGGGGTGTCGATCTCCCCGTCCCTCAAAACGTGATTGTAGGCTCCTCAGCATCGTCTTTCCCCTTCCCTTAAAACCCTAGATCAGCCATCCCCGACACGGTGGGGGACGCCCCCCTCACAGGAGGGTCACGGGGCAGGTGGAGGCATCGAGGAAATAAATTAGGGGAGATGAGGCTTCTAGCTGGGGGGCTCGCGCGCTGTCTCGCACACCCAGCGGTAGGGCCTCTGGCACACGTCGTCGTTCCAGCGGCCGTCGTCGGTGAAGTGCGCGCAGTCCTCGCCTCCCCCGAGCCCGTGCCCGTACCAGTCGTCCGGCTGCTCTGGCCTCCAGTTCCTGCGGAGACGAGCAGATGTGCGCCCCCACCCCCGCCCCTCTCCAGCCGAGCCCCCGGGGACCCGCGGGGCTGGGACGCGCGCCGCCTGGGGGCGCGCACACTCACTTGAAGCCCGTCTCGTAGTCCGTCCCGTCCACCCACTTCCAGAGCCCACTCTGGTCGGTGAGGCCCATCCAGGTGTTCACAGGACCCATGTGGTGCTGGACGAACTTCTGCGGAGCGGGGACCGGGTGGTGAGCGCTCCCCGGAGCCGCCAGCCCCGCCCCCCGCGCGCGAGCCCCGCGGCGCCCACCTGCTCATCCCAGGAGCCCACCACCACCAGGTGCGCGCTCTCCAGCTGGCAGTACTTGTCGGCCTCGGCCCAGGACTTCCCGGAGCGGGAGAACCAGTAGCAGCTGCCCTCGTACTCCAGCCAGTTGACCGGGCAGCAGGTCCTCCCGGAGCCTGGGGGACAGGGGAGGGTGGAGGCGCTGAGGCGCGGCCCGCGGGGAGGTGGGCGGCCGAGCGCGCGCGCCCCCGCCTCCTCACCGTTGCCGTGGAGCACGGCCATCTGACAGCTCAGGCTCCGCAGGTCCGACACGAACTGCTTCACGTGGAGCAGCAGGCCCGAGTGATCTGCGGGGCCGAGGGCGGGGGCCGGGAGATCCGTCACGCGCGCCGCGAGACCCCTGGGTTTGGCCCTGGGGACCCCCGTATCCTGCGCGCCCAGGCACACACGCTCGGTGTCTGACCTTCACTCAGCTCCTGCTGCTGCTTCTCAAGCTGGGACTCCAGCGACTTCATCTTTCTGCCCACACTTCCTCCTGGGGAGACACTGCTCAGCGACCCCGCATCCCTCGCGTTCCGCGGCCCCCCAGCCCCAGCCCCAGGCCCCCTCACCCTGGCTGCTCAGGGCCTTGACCTCGACCTCCGTGCTCTCCGTGAAGTTGCCGAAAGTCTCTCTCAGGGCCTGCAGCTCCTCCCGCAGCTTGGAGTCTGGGCGGGAGGGGATGTGCAGAGCGCGAAATGAGGGGGCCGCGTCCGCCAGCACCGAAGCCAGCCCTCTCCCAGCCCTGTCACCCCCGCAGCCCCCAGCAGGGCTCCCGTCCCAGCCCACTCCCAGGGCACCCACTCTGGGATCCGATGACACAGACGACCACCAGCAGCAGGAGGCCGAGGCCCAGCGAGAGCAGGAGGAGGCAGGGTCCGGAGCAGAGCCTCCGAAACAGCGGCTGCGGGGGAGGCGGCACTAGCGAGAGAGGGCAAGGGGTCTCAGGGACACGGGGGCGCCCGGGCAGCTCTGGGGCCGCGGGAGGCGAGCGGGCTAAGGCCCCTCTCCGGGACTAGGAAGAACCATATAGATTAAGAAATCTGGGAGGTCGGGGACCCTGAGGGACCAGAGGCCGCTGGAGGGGGGCACCCAGCTTGGACCCGGCCCAGCCCGCCCGGGCCCTGAGCCTTTGCTGACACCTAGTGGCCGGACCGTGTCACTGACGCAGATGAACCTCATTCGAGCCTGGAGCTTGCCCCCGGGAGGGACAAGGAGGAGTGGGCGGCTGGCTGGGGTCATTGTCCCCACCCCCACCCCGGAAGGACGGGGAAAGAAGAGGAGGTTTCGTTCTCTCCCCATGAATCCCACTCCTCTGGCTGGGCGCAGGGAGAGAAGACAGAGTCCCCCAAGTCGCCCCCACCTGCAGCCCTTCCCCCACCCCCATCCCCAAGTGCCCTCCTCCTTAGCCCAAACAGCACCTCTGCTCGCAGGAGAAAGAAGGGGGGCTTGTTCTTGTTGGACGGGGGCAGCCTCCTCCTCGGATACTAGGTCCCTTGTCCTCCTCACAGAAGTCTGACCCCTTGACAAAATGGTCCCGGGCACCCGGTGCTCTCACGCTCATACACACTCACGCGTGTGGCCAAGGCTCACCAGGTGTTAGAGGGAAGAAGGGGGGCCCTAACTTTCCCGGTTACACCTGGGCCCCTGGATCCGCACCCTCCCCAAGCCTCTGAGCAGGAGGCGGGCACAGAGAAAGGGCTGGCACCTCCCCCAAGGGAGGCAGCTCAGACCCAGAGCCGGGGTCAGGGGTCACAGAAGGAAGGGGGAGCTGAGGCAATCCGGCAAGAGCCAGCTCATGCTCACCCTTCAGAACTGGAAGGGAGCATCCCCTTACCTCGTCGGAGCTGGTGGTCATTGTCCTCGTTGTCCAGACGCTGAAGGTCCTGGTAGTCATTTGTCATGGTAGGGCTGGCTGGACCTGGGCCTAGCACAAGGCTGGGGTTAGGGCTGAGGTTGGGGCCGAGTGGAGCCGGGCTGTGGGGTGCAGTCCATTTCTAAGTGATTGGTGGCTACAGGAGAACTTTCTTTCTTCCATTCCCTCCCAGGCCTGACATCCAAACTTAATCCTCTGAAGTCTTCCCGCCCAGCACCCGCCACCGCACCCGTCGGTCCCCCTGCCTTTCTTCCCCTCTTACTTGCTGACGGTCTTGAGGTTGGTTCCTGGATCCCTCGATGCTGTGCAGATCCTAGGCTAAGAAGGGGGCTGAAGTCTGGAGACTTGGGGTGCACGGACAGCCCTGGACGATGGGAGGGGAGGGAGCAGGGTCCATATGAGGGCCCCTGAGCCCTGCTTGTCTGCGTCTGCGTGTCTGTGTGTCTGTGTGTCCCAACAATCCGAACCTGGCATCCCCAGTGCCCGGGACTTTGGACAGTAAACAGAGGTGAAAAAGGATTTGGAACTCTGGAAATGTGTGGAGTGGGAGTGGGGGATGGGCCGCCCCTGCTTTCCTCCCCAGGGAGGGGGAATCTCCTGGTCTGTCCACCTCCCCCTCACTCCCCTGCCAGTCACCTCACTAATCTCTTTAGGTTTGGGATGGGGAGCCAGGCCAGGAGGGGCTAAGGGTGCACCCCGCCATTTCCTTCTACCCCTCCCTCCTTTCACTTCCTGCTGCTAAATTTCCCAGAATTGTTGGTGTTTCCAAATATCACTGACCAGGATCAGGGGGCCCCACGCTCTGCTCTTGCCCAATCTGGGCCCTGACCCTGGCATTTGAGCCTGGGCCCCAGCCTCCCAGGGAGGCTCAGCGGGGCTCTCCTGCTGGGGCTCACTGGCTTCACTCTCCCAGGGAGCAAAGTCCAGGCAGCATGGGGGTGTTGGGGGGAGCTACAGGAGAGCAGGCTTTTCCCACCCCAGCTGGGACTGGGCCAACAAGCTCCCTTGGTTCCTACTGTGTGTCGGGGCTTCTCATCCATGAGCTCCTCTCATGCACCCCAGAGCGCAGTCCCAGCAGGTAAGAGCTTACCCAGGGTTATCAAGTGCAAGGAGGACTGGAATGTAAGCCTCTGACTCTAGGACCTGGGCTCTGTCCCCAAAACAAATCCAGAACCGGGATCCCATAGTGTCACGGCAGCTGGGCCCCGGGGTCCCCGAGAAGCTAAAACACAGCCCCTCACAGCCCCACGGGGGATTCAGGGAGGTGTGTGTGGATTCAAATTAGGCTAAATTAGAAATTGGGCAATATTAAAGATGTTAATTAGTCTCGCTTTAGGTCCCAAATGAGAAGTTTTGTGCAAACCCTATGTTACAGTCATTTCAGTGACAGAACTAGACTTTATCATGAGAGTTTTACATTACATGAGACCTCCAGGAACGTGGTCCTTTCATGAACTATGAAAGGCCCGGGCACACCCTCATCTGTCTGTGTCCTGAAAAGCCCCTGTTGTTGGCATGCACTGGGACTGTGGCCAATCATCTTGGGGACTATGGGGCTGTGAGTTTAGCATTCTCTGATATCATCACCCGCAACCTGCACAATAGTGGTTACTCTTGCGGAAGCAAGGACGGCAAAGTAGCACAAGAGGGCTTCTGGGTAACAGAAATGTTCAGCTTCTCTATCTGGACCCTGGTTGCATGGGCGTGTTCCATTTATGCAACCGAAGAAAGCTGTATACTTAGCATTTGTGCATTCCTCTGTTTGCATATTACACTGGAATACGGTCTCTGCAATCCGGTTTTTACCTATAACCACGTTCCCCAAACCCACTGAACAGGGAGCACGACACAGATCGGTGCTGATAAATGTTCTCTGAAGCCAATAGCTTTAGAATGTGAGCCGTAGGTGATAAAACAACATGAAGAAAGCCAGAGGAACAACATGATACGCTGACCGCCGCTAATTTGCAAGGGAGCCTCCCGCAAAATCCCAGAGACACTCCGAAGAAACTAAAAAGTAGCAAAAAGAAAACTATGCCACAATGATGGTGTGTTTATGCTGAGAACTCACCCACCTCTTACATTTATTCCTTTAATAATATATATCTTAGGAGCGTCCGGCTGGCTCAGTCGGTAGACCTGCAACTCTTTTTTTTTTTTAAGATTTTATTTATTTATTCGACAGAGATAGAGACAGCCAGCGAGAGAGGGAACACAAGCAGGGGGAGTGGGAGAGGAAGAAGCAGGCTCATAGCGGAGGAGCCTGATGTGGGGCTCGATCCCATAATGCCGGGATCACGCCCTGAGCTGAAGGCAGACACTGAACCGCTGTGCCACCCAGGCGCCCTGAGCCTGCAACTCTTGATCTCAGGGTTGTGAGTTCGAACCCCACGTTGGGTGTGGAGCCTACTTTTAAATACCTGAAGAGATTGCATAATTTAATATATATATTAAATTATGCAATCTCTTCAGGGACATAGGGCCTCATGTGTTAATTCTCTACTGCTGAGTAACTAAGTATCACAAACAGTGGCTTAAAATAAGACCCATTTATTAGCTCACAGTCCAGCTGGGTCCTCTGCTCTCCTCTCACAAAGCTGAGATCAAAGTGCCGGCAGGACTGTCTTCGTTAATGGAGGCAAAGGAGGAAAAGAACATGCTTCTAACATGTTCAGGAGGCTGAGAGAACCCAGTTCCTTGCAGCTGTAGGACTGAGGTCCCCCTTTCCTTGCTGGCTGTCAGCCAGGGGCCACCCACGCTCCTTGTCGCGTGGCCCCCTCCATCTTCAAAGTCAGCAACAGCGCGTGGAATCTTTCTCCTGCTTCAGATCGGACTTCCGCTATGGTTTCAGAGGGGCCCGTGCGATTAGATTACATCCACTTGGAAAATCTTTACTTAAGGCCATCTGTGCATACAACATTATACATGGTCGTATATAAGGTCACCTGCATAGAACATAATCATCGTATCCAGGTTCCGGGGATGACAGCATGGGATCTTGGGGGCCACCTTTAGAGCTCTGCCAACCACACTTCATGCAAAGTGACGCCTTCCCCTCTGAGGACACTTCTGCGAGGGTTCTGGAGCTCATGCAGAGAGCGGCCCAGGGAGGCTGGGCCGGGAACCTGGCACTCCCACCTCCTGGGCGATCAAGAAACATTTTACAGCTGGGGCATCTGAACAACAAAGTCACAGACCCTGGCTACAGGCTCCGAGACCCATGAGGAGTTGCAGGCAAGGCAGATCTGTAAGTTAAACAGTGGCCCGGCCCCGGGGGTTGGGTGGTGGGTCCGAGGTGGGCCTCTGAGAGGCGGGGAGCTGGGTCCCAGGGGGAATCTGTGAGGCTGGAGGCCAGAGAGTAAGGTCCCACGGGCAGGACTTGAGCAGAGGATGGGATTGGACCGTGTGGCTGAAATTGCATGAGGGAGGGAAATGGCATGGGGTGGGGGGCATCGATGCAGGTAAGTGGGTCCGGAGGGTTGCTGAAGACGGGTCTGGAGTCCACAGAGGTGTCTGGGCTGGAGACACTGACGGGAGCATATTGAGTGTTGCCCAGATGTGGCCTGCGATGAAGTGTGCCCCGGGAGACGGGGTGGGAAGGAAGCAGCCCGGACAGTCCCTGCTGGTGGAGGAAGCGGAAGAAAGATCCCCAGCACCGCAGGTCCTACAGGCCGAGAAGTGGGGCCAAGCCCAAGTGCCAGGTTCAGACTGCCAGGGAGAGAGGGGGAAGGGCCTCCGATCCGTGGGGTGAGTCAGGAGAAGCAAGTGCTCCCAGGCAGGGGGGTGGTCCCAGAGAACAGAGGGAAGGGAGGGCACTGAAGGCTGGTGCATCCCCAGGAAGGGGCGTGGGGCAGGGAAGCCGAGGCAGAATGAGGCCCGTCCTCAGACAGATGTGAGCTCACCTTGCCCTTATCTGGAGAGTGGGTTTAATGCCCAGCTCAGAGAGTTATTGCCAAGGTTAAATGATTAGAGGATGAGTGAAAAGCGCTTAGCACGGGGCCTGGGACACCACAGGCGCTCGGCCGTGCTGGCTACTTGGATTCTCGTCACCAGCACAGCCAGAGCTGGGTTAGCCCCCCAGGGCCCACGAATGCCGGGAGGGGGGACGGCTGGGGTCAGGACAGCAGAGCACCTCTCTCCCCATGTCCCGGAGGGTGGTCAGCAACTCCCCTGGGACAGAACTGGGGGCCTGGCGTGTTGGCTGGGTGAAGACAGCCTCCCCTTCTGTGCAGAAGACCTAGGTGCTGAGCCCCCTCAGGCTTCGCCCAGCCCCGCCCAGAGCAGGCGCCCCTAGAGTCTCTCATCATCTGGCTGCCAAGTCAGGCACCTGGAAAGCCTCTCCAAGAGGGGTGAACAGAAGGCTTTCCAAAGAGGGTGCCCTGGGCTCCCCAAATCTAGGAGAAGCTGAGCAAGGCCCGGGTGGAGATGGAGCAGGGGAGGCCAAGGCAGTGGTGCCCGGCTGGGGGCTCAGTGCTGGGAGCCCCCACAAAGGAAAAGGCTCCCCCCGTAGCTCCTGCTGCTGGGCAAGAACTTTCTCCATCCTGGCTTCCGTGTTGGGCCAGCCAGGATTCTGGGACCCGGGACCAGTCCACTCCTCTTTCCCACTTTTATTTAGAGGTGTTCATTTAGAAAAAATGAAAACGCCACGTTTCCAGGTTTTATTTAACTGAAGAACAGACCAAGAGGCCAACAGCAATCATGGTCACCGCTTCCCAGCCCGGGCGGGGCTGTGTGCGGAGGACCTACGTGCGCCCTGCCTTTGCTCCTCGCGGCAGTCCAGCGAGGTCGGCGGTTACTGGTCGTGGAGAAGCTGAGGCTCGCACAAGTTGCGCCCTGAGCCCCGGCCACCTCGGCCACCTCTCGTCCTCAGGGGGCAGCGCCGCCCGCCTGGCTCTCTAGCGCCCCCTGCCGCGTCTTCGCAACCCCCCCCCCGCCCCCGCTGGGGCAGCCCGGCCGCGCCCACCTGCCGCGCGCCGCCGGCTTTGCAGGGCACTTTCTATGAAACCCACGAATCGCTCACTTCTCTGACTCCTCTCCTCTCTGTCTCCTTCCCCCCAGCCCGCTCCACCCCAGTGACCTCTTTCTGTCCTCCGGGATCCCCAGCTTCCCACCTCGCCCTGCCTCGCTCTCTCCACCTGGCACACCCGCCGCCCCGCGCCTCCTCCCCCTGCAGGCCGCACTTCTAGCGCTGCTCCAGGAAGATGCCTCCCTGAGCCCCGTCTACACCAGCGAAGACGCGCACCGCCCGGCCGTTGTCTTTGCTCGCTAGGACCATCGTCATTGCTGGATCTGCATTCCTTCACTTCCTATCGTCTGCAGTCCCCACCGCCAGGGCCCCGCGGTCCCCGAGGACCAGGATATTGCATTCGCAGCATTTCCAACACTGCTCGGCAGGCACCCAGGGAGAGCCAAAGCAGCACTTGCGGAAAGAAATGGCGGGGGAGTGAAGAAGAGTCAGGCTTTGAACCCCAGTCTGCTTGGGAATCCAGTGCGCCTATCCACTCAAACATACGGTCTCCTTAGCCGGCCAGGGAAGAGCTCTTTATAGATTTGGAAGAACACACCACAAACTGCCAAAGCGCTTTTCTCTGAGGAGCGTGTGGAAGGAGATGGGGAGGGAGCTCCTTTTTTTTAACCATATGCATGTCTATATTTATTTGAATTTTTATAAGGTACATGTATTCCTTTCATAATCAAAAAAGTGACGCATGCAGAATTAGGGAATTCTGCCCCTGCTCAGTGAACTCTCCTTAACCCCCGAGATGCACACGCGTTACCTGGCACACACCTTCCTCAGCTCACGGATTTCTCCCTCCGGCCGGTGGGAGAGAACAGCAGCACAGCCTCAAACCGTCTGCTCCTACGCACAAGCAAGCTAAAAGAAGGATTCTTTGAGAAACATCCTTGGGAGCCACGCTTCTGCGCCCAGCAAGACATCAGAGTCACCTGGCAGGTTTCCTGACACGCAGACCCCTGAGGCCTACCCCCGGGATTCTGGTTTAGAGCTGTTCGCCCAAGTCTGCACGGGGCAGTCCACGGAGAGGACCACTGGTGTACGTGACACCCCGCTCGAGATCTCTCCCGCACTCCTTGGATCAGCTTAGGCCCCAGGGTCGATCTTTCGCATCCGACTCTTAACTTCTGCACTGTTCTGGGCTTAACCATCTCAACTCTCAGTACCCTCCACCTCGGCCTTCCCCCCGGGACCCCTGAATCACAGGGAGCAGCAATGACTCACGGATACTGCAGCTGAGGACTTCCTGGCACAGGCCTATCAAGCATATGAACAGTGGCAGAAGAAAAGCTGAGAACCGACACCCTACACAACAGCATCTGAGAAGCTTCAGCGAGGCTTAGGGTAGGGAAATCTGACTCCCTAAAAGAACCAGAGCTTTTTTGCTCCTTTATAAGAAAGAACTAGGTGATGGACCGTTTCCCTTTTTGCCCTGTCTACCAGGAAGCTCAGAGATCGTATTTCCCCTCACAGCTACTGCATCTGTTTTTGCTTTTTTTTTCATCTTTGGTATCGAGGTTCCATTCTCCTACCCTGATTATTGGCAAAGCTGCTTCCAACTTTCTAGAGATGGGACATAAAGAAATCCAATGAATAAATATTTTACAGGGCATTTCTTACCAACAAATCTCTGTAAACATCATTGCCAGAGCCCAGCTCCGTCCACAACTCTTATGAACCTGAACCAAGAAAGTTTCCTCTGTATTTTCCTTTCGAGAGCATCATGCTGCCCGACAGGCCCCAGACGGCCCAGGGGAGTGATCAGGGATGGGTCAAGTTTGCAGGGACCCCATGCCCGTCTTTCTGGGTCTGTCAGTGATTTTGGACAGTGCCTCCAGCCTTTCCCAGGCCCAGACTTCACTACTGACTCGGGGTCCCTGGTTTCAGGGTCCCTCCAAGACCCCTTTCAGGCCACTCTCCCCTCTCCGAGCTGTAATGAAGAAAGATCTGACTACCAGACCCATCCCTATGCCCCCACCATGTCTCCCGCCTCACCCGGGTCCCAAATAACCAGGCCACACACCAGGTTTCAAGTATCTGTCTCTTCCTTTCACTCTCTCAAAAGAAAAAAATAAATAAATTGCAGAAGGCGGCAGCATTTCCAGTCTTCCCCTGGCTCCCGGAC
>NC_048234.1:2030711-2047894 GCF_002007445.2 Ailuropoda melanoleuca
CAAAAAAAAAAAGTAAAATAAAATAAAATGAAAAATAAATCCCAGGAAAAAAAAAAAAAAGCCACAGTTAGACCTTCCACTCATGCAAACCGGCAAAGAAAAAAGGTGGGGTGCCTGTGGAAGGCAGGGGGCCCACAGTAGGGTCCCCCCACTTATCCCCCCAAAAAACCACCTTTGAGAAGAAAAAAAAATGGGAAAAAATAAATGCTAAACCAAGGGACCTGGGGAGTTCTGACGGGGGCAGGGGGGCCCCAGGCCTTGCCTCAGGAGACAGAGGAGGCCTGTGGCCCTGCGTCCCTGCAGTGGGGTGCTCCTTGAGGGGGCCCTGACTTCTGGAATGTGTGGGGGGGGGGAGGGCAGGCGGCCCCCGCTGGGCTTGTGTGTGCGTTGGGGGCGGGCAGGGACTCGGGTCCTCAGGAGCACGGGCTCGGGACCAGGAGCCCGGCTCCCCCCCCAGACCCCAGGTTCCTGGGGTTCCGGAGCCCAGTTCTGGGGTGCGGGGATACATGCAGGGGAGTGTCCCCCCTCCAGGGCTGGATCCAGTTAGAAAGGAAATAAATAAGAAGGGACGGGAGGGAGGCTAGGGGGCGCAAAGGGCTCGGGCAATTCAGTCCAGACCAAGGGGCCCGCGTGAGGGAGGCGGGGCGAGTCCAGGCCACGCCAGGGCAGGAGTCAGAGTCTCTCTCGGGCCGGGACCCAGATGTAGGGGCCTGAGAGGTCCTCGATGACACGCTTCACCTTGTGGTAGATCTCCTCAAAGCTGTCGCCCTCCACGATGGCTGGGGGCGGGGGGAGCAGGCCGTGAGGCCAGTCGCCCCGCCCAGAGCAAGGGGCGCCTGTGCCGGCCGCACCGACCCCAAGAGGGCCCCTTGGCCGCACCCAAGCCGGGGGGGGGCTCACCTGAGAAGCATTCTGTGAATTCCTGCTCCAGCTTGGTGGCTCTGTCGAAGGCTTTGCGGGCTTGTTCCTCTGTGATCCGCTTATTGACCTCTCTGTGGACAGCGAGAGAGACAGGCACCTGACCGTGCGTCCCGCCCCGCCTTTCACCTCCTCCGTCCAGGGACCTTACGTGGTCACCACTATTATCTCGTGTGAAGCATGTAGCAAAAAAACACAATTCCCGATATCCTCTGGGGCCGCGATGACCCCCCCCCACCCCGCCCCAGCCAGGTGTGGCCACTCCGGGGACCTCTCCAGAGCCTCATCCTTCCGGCCTTCAGCCCCAGTGAAGGCGCTCAGACTCTAACTCCCAACAGCCTGCAAGGCCTGGCTCGTCCCAGCAGGTGTATGCCCCAGGGGCTGCTGGGAGTCCCAGTCCTGCCCAGGCCGAGGCTGGAGAGGAAGGGAAAGGCCAAGGATTCTCGTCATCCTCTAAGCTCCAGCTCTGGGGGCAGATCCCCCTCGAGGGCTGCTGGAGCTGCTGTCCGAGGTTCTGAGGGGAGCGTTCGGCAGAAGCCTTCCGAGGCCTGGGGCCACGGTGTGGGGGGCTGAGGGGAGGCCCCCGGGACCATACTCACAGCACATTCTCCAGGGAGCGGGGGCGGATGAAGATGGCGATAGGGTGCAGGTGGGCCGCCTGCAGCCGCCGCACGGCATTGGCCGAGACATCGAGGATGCAGTGCTTCCCCTGGGGGCAGGCAGGGTGGGCGGAGGGGGACCGGCAGGTGGCGGGCAAGGACAGACAGAGGTGCCGGGACAGGACACAGGACGTGGGAAGATGGGGGACAGGAGGTTGGCCAAAGGGCCAGTGACATGGATGCGAAAAGACAGGTGGGCAGGGAGTCAAGGTGGGAAGAGGGTACGGACAGACAGCGTGAAAGACAGAGAGAAAAAGGAAGGGGCAGACGGAAACAAGGGGAGAAGCCAGCACAGGAGGAGGGGGTCGGAGGGAACGAGGGAGGGGTGAGGGACGGGCAGGATGGGAACCCAGAAGATGGGGCAGAGCAAGGCCAGAGGGGCGGCAGTGAGCAGGGTGGGGGTGTGGAGGGCAGCAGCAGGAGAAAGTAAGGGGAAAGGAGAGAGGAAGTAGGATGGGGGGGGCAGACAGAGGACAGACAGATGGAAGAAACAAGGAGAGACAGGTGGGAGGGAGGAGAGGCAGATGGAGAAAGGAGCCATGGAGGGAGAGAGGGCAGGGTGGGGGGCAGCGGGGAGAAAAGGAGGCGGCAGAGGAGCCGGAGAGGGGGGTGCAGACCCCGGGAACAGGTGAGGGCAAAGGGCCACAGGGGAGAGGGACAGAAGGAGGGACCAAGTTGGGCAGGCCAAGCCACCAAGGGCAAGGCCGGAGGAAGAGAGGAGAAATGGGGCAAGGAGGAGAGGAGGGAAGGGGAGGAGAGGGGACAGATGGTGGTGAAGAGTTCGGGGTCAGGAAGCAAGCGAGGGAGGGAGGAGGCAGGGGAGCAGGCGGTCGGACAGAGTTACCCAAGAGGAGAAGGAGACGGAGGAGGGAGTGGAGACCCAGCAGGGAAAGAGACAGAGAGAGAGAGAGTTAGAGAGAGCTGGGGAAGGCCATGGGGAGGGGAGAGGGGAGGAGGAAGAGGCTGGGTGCCCGCGGGTCCTACCTGCTCGGCCACCTCCCGCACGGACTGGACGCTCGTCCCGTAGAGGTGGCTGTTGTACTGGCCGGCCTCAATGAACTTGTGCGCCTGGATGTCCTTCTCCATTTTCTCCCGGGAGGACACAAAGTGGTAGTCCCGGCCATCTATCTCATACTCCCGCTTGGGCCGCGTCGTATCTGCCAGAAGTCACCCCACCCCCCCAAAGATCGAACCACCATCCCTCCAGCGTAAAGCCTGCCTGCATCACCGCCGCAGTGCCCGCTGTCCTTCGTTGGAAGGGGGCTGGTGGGGAGACCAAGAATGGGGGGACAGCACCCCGGCTCCCAGGGCCCCTGCCCCCCTCACCACCCCCAACCTCGAACGATGGCTGTGCAGCCTGAGAGCAGCTGAGAAGCACCCCTGCTCTGAGAACCCCCATGTCCTCCTGCACCCCAACCCCTGCAGCCGCGCTGCCTGAGGCCCCCCAGGCCCCGGCCCCACCGCCCTTCCCGGCCCAGGGCCACAGCACTCACGGGGAACACAGGATCCGAACTTGTCGGGGAACTCGGAGAGCAGGTCATCGTTGGCTCGGTCCTTGGTGGGCCCAAGGATGATGATGGGGCGAGCGTAGTGCACTGAGGACAGAGAGCTGGCTCAGGCGGACCCTGGGGCGGAGCGGCGGGTCAGGGCCGGGGGGCCTCCGGGCCGGGACTTACCTTCCATCTGTGTCACCGTCTCGTAGCTCAGAACGGAGTCTTCTCGACCTAGTGGGAGGCAGGGCATCTGTGAGGGGCTCTGAGACAGGGGCCTCGGGCCCCCGCGTCGCCGTCCTGAGGATACCAAGAGCAGCTCAGGGCTCCCTCTCCCCGGGTGGCCAGGCTGACCCTACCTACCCTGTGATCCAGAGCCGGAACCCCAGTCCTGCGGAGAGAGAGCAGGACACGTGGTTGGCGGAGTGCCACCCGGGAGGCCCCGCTCCGCCCCCCAAGCTCACTCCCCCCACCTACCTTGGCCTTTAACCTTGACCACTCCCGCCGTTCAACCCTGTGGGGGACATGGAGGGATGGGAGGGTAGGGAGATGGCCGGCGAGGGGCCCTGCTCCAAAGGCTCACGGGGGGGACAGTGCCCGGCAGACGGACCTCCGGGGAGTCAGAGGGCAGGCCCGTGCCCTCGAGGCTGCCCACCCGGGGACCTCTGGGACCCGAGCGCCTGCGGCAGGAAGGCTGCAGGCCCCGGGGAGCCTCACCGCCGTTTGCTGGGGATGAAGCCGATGTCATCGGTCTCGCTGTCGGGGTGGACCCGCCGCGCCTGCCACCACTCCTCGTCACTGGCATCGATCACATGCAGCACGTCCCCGAAACGGAAGCTCAGGGCCTGGCTTAGGAAGCCGCAGTCCTTGGTCTTGTCATAGTCAAACAGGGCCCTGGGGGGCGGGTGGCCGACGGTCAGCGACAGGTGGAGGCCCCTCGCACCCCGAGACCCCGCCCGGGCCTCTGGACTAGAGCCCTGCAAAGGAGCCCAAGGGCTGACGACCCTCCCACGGGGGCCGCGGACTGCGAGGAACCCACAAACTGTGTGGGGATGGCGGTCCGCAGCTCGCACGCACTCAACAGCCACAGAGGTAACCCAGAATCCACACACTCCCGTGAGGAAGATAAAGACCAGATCCCAGTCAGGCCGCCATGACCCCTGGGGTCAGGCCGAGGGAAGGAAGGACCACTGAGGCGGCCACAGGACTAAAGGGGAGACAGTCTGGATCTGCCTGGAGGCGCCCAGGAGTGCGCTGAAGGCCAGCGGGGAGGGAAGGGCCAAGCCAGACCCGCCTGGAGGCAGGAGTCAGAGAGGACAGGGCGCCTGTTAGCAGGGCGTTAGCGAGCGAGGAACACAGAGTGGTTCAGCAAGACCAAGATCGAGGGGACACGGGAGAAGGCGGGGAGCCCAGGTCGGGACGTGCTGAGTGTGAGATGCCCGTGGGCCATCCCAGGGGACATGTCCAGAGAGCAGATGGCCAGAAATGCAGGTCTGGACCTGCGGGAAGAGGTCAGGCCAGAGCGGAAGGCGCTGAGGACAGCTGCAGAGTTGGGGCGGGGGGGGGGGGCGGGGAGCAAGGAGCCACAGTGCCCACGACATTCCACACAGCCCCCAGGCCCCTGCTCAGCCAGCCAGTGACCTCTGTGCCCCCGAACCGTGCAGCCCGGCCCCAGCGCTGGGATGAGCAGGGGCCAGAAGGCGGGGGGTACTCGGCACAGAGGCTACTTTCCAGCTGCCACGGGCTACGTCAAACTGCTGACCTCCGCAGCGGGGCCCACGAGCAGCGGCAGGGTGTCAGGCCTGGGTGGGGAGCGGGGGGCAGGCAGGGGTGAGGGGAAGAGCTGGGGGCGGCGTGGGGGCGCACGACCAAGAGAAGGCCGGCCCAGAAAGCATCCGACCTGATGTAGAAACCCCGTTTGGGGTTGCTCCGCAGGGACGCAGTCCCTGAGCCCAGGCTGCTGTTCATGAGCTGTTCCCGAAGGTCGTGGATCTTGGCCTCGAATCGGCTGTACTCTGGGAAAGGACAAGCATGTTCCTGACTCCGGCCCGGCCTACTGCCGCCCTCCGTCGTCCCCACTGAAGCCCCCAGCTGACGAGTCTACATCCCGAGGCCCATCCTCGCCCGCGCGGTGGGCAGCTCCGGGTCGGTACCTTCCGGTTTATACTGTGCGATGATGGTGACCGTCTGCCCCGCGTTCTTCAAGGCAATAGCAGCTTGCTCGTGGCTGGCGCTGCGCAGGTCCACACCGTTCACCTAGAGAGAGGGAGCGGCTGAGCGGCCGCAGAGGGGACCAGGCGCCAGCCCCAGGGCTCTGCGCTCGGCCCCGAGGGGAGAGGGGCACATGGGCAGCGGCCGGCGTCCCTCACCGAGAGGATCTGGTCCCCCTTCCGCAGCTCCCCGCTGAGGTCTGCAGGGCCGCCAGCCAGGATGAAGGAGATGAAGATGCCCTCGCCGTCCTCGCCACCCACGATGTTGAAACCCAGGCCCGTGGAGCCCCTGTGGATGACGATTCGCCGTGGTTCCCGGGGGATGTCTTCCTCCCCCAGGAGGTCCTTGGCCACCGGGGAGTAGCGCCGAGGGGAAGTCGGGGTCATGGCTGTGGGGTAGTCGGTTCCCAGGTAACTGCTGTGGCTAATCTCGTTGTCCAGGTGCTGGGAGTAAGCTGGAAGGACACGTGGGGGAGGGATGAGACGGAGCTTCGAGACAGGCAGCGCCCGCCACCCCACCTTCTCCCTAGGGAACCAGGAGAGCAGAGGGTAGGGCGGGGGGAAGGGGGCGTCCCATCCCAGCAACGTCGGGGGGGCAGGAATGCATAGGCCGTATCCGGGGCTGGCTCTCCCCGGGGGTCATCGATTGGAAGGTGATGTGTCCTGGGTGTGCCTGGGGTGGTCAGGTCGAGGGGAATACGGATACCGGGCTTGGCGGGTTTTCTTTCGGGTTCTGTTTCTCAAACCTCTTAATCTATAAAATTCCTCTCTCTCTTTCTCTCTCTCCCTTTTTTCCCTTCTCTTGGCCGTCCATTGGTTGGGAAAACTAGGTCATTTGTCTAATAGAATTTCCCACTTTCTATCAGGCAGATGCTAATGGGGAAATCACTGCCGGCATCTTTGGTGGTGTTAACATATGTCTCTGTTTCTCCTGTAAACTGGTAATTCGTTCTAGAGACTTCGTCAGACTCAAGTTCAATCTTTTTTGGCAAAAATACTCGTAGGCGATGCGGTAAAAACACACAGCTACGCGACGGGAGGCAAGACTATCTGGTCATCTTAGGTGAGACTAACCGGCAGGCTCAGGTGTGGTCGGCCCCCCACTACTATGCTCCCCACCAGCCTTTCAGCCAAGAGCTTTAGCGGCCACTGAGGACCACTGCCTGGTTCTGACATTTCACAGGGGACTGCAAAATAGAATAATCTACTTTTTTTTTCTTTTTTTGGAGGAAGGGGCACTTATCAGTAGGAATTATCCTACAAAAAAGAACCTTCCCCTGGGGCGCCTGGCTGGCTCAGTCGGTGAAGCATCTGCCTTCGGCTCAGGTCATGATGCCAGGGTCCTGGGATCAGGTCCCACATTGGGCTCCCTGTTCAGCAGGGAGACTGCTCCTCTCTCTTTTTCTCTCTCAAATAAACAAAAATCTAAAAAATACTATACTAAAAAAATAAAGAGAACTTTGCTATATGCACCATTTCGTCATTCTGAGGTGTGGTGGTTTTTACTGGAAAACAAGCAGAAACAGCTCACTCAGTCCCTCATTTGCCAGGTGTCCTAATGACTGGGTCCCCCAGCACCCTCCAAGGGTGCCCCATTATTTTTAAGCATCATTATGATCTCATAGACTTTCACATATTTGATGAGTTTTGATCGACTAGCCAATAGGAGCCCCTCCTGGGTCTTTAACACGACCTGGCAATCTTGGGTACCTTCATCGCTTTCTGGCCCAAGAGTTAGAATTGGCCCCTTCTCCAAGGAGCCTAGGTCCCTCTTGGTAGGAAAACTACCTTTCATCAGGTCAAGGAAAACTTCTGTGCTCATAGTTTACTAAGTTTTCACGTGAAAACAGAAGCTGAACGTCCTCAATGTCTTTTCCCACATCTAGCTGAAAGACCTTACGATTTTAGTCCCTCCGCTATTTAATACAACGAATCGTATTAAAAAGTTTCCCAATACAAAACCACCTCTAGTTTTTCTGCAACAAACCCGACTCTGAGACAACGATAGGTCCCCCAATCTGCTGCTGTGTTTGGTTCACGACTGTGTCGTTATAAACTTCCCCGTCTCTATTCAGAAGCAAAACGGGGCCTATGCTTTCCTCCTCCTACGTCACCTTTGTAACCATGTGAAATGCCCTCATACAACAAAACGTGAACTTGTTTTTATCCTTTCTCTTGCTCAGAAGGAGCGTAAGAATTATCTATTCCTTGAAGATTTGAAAACATGAGCCACGGAACCATCTGGGCCTTGTGCCTTCTGGGGAAGGGACTACTGACAATCTTTTCTAGGTCTTCTGCGGTGACTGATTTTCCATCTAGCCTCCAACCACAGAACAGAAGAGATGGTTTCAATTTCATGGCAAGTATTGGAAGAGGAACAGTCCCCAGGTGTCCCGGGGGTCACTGGGCTGGGTCATGGGGAGCTCTGAGGGCTGGAGGGCGCTCACAGGTCGTGATGTCTGGGGGAGCATAGCTGTCACTCAGGTAGGCATTGCTGGGCTTGGCCACCTTCAGGTAGACCACGTCATACGTGTTCTTCAGGGCTGCCACGGCATCCTCGTGCATGACGTCCTCCAGCCCCACGCTGTTGACCTGGGGCCAAAGAACCAGAGCTCAGACGGAGCCGGAAACAGCCCCAAGACAGACGCACCATGGGAACGGTGATACGGAAGGCGGGGCCTGCCCAGGGCCAGGAGGTGAGCCCCAAGTGCAGGCTGGAAGAGGGATGGGGGTCCTCACCGCTAGAATCTTGTCCCCGATCTGCAGCCTCCCGTCCTTGTGGGCGGCACCCCCTTCGATGATCTTCGTCACGTAGATGCTGTTATCTCCGGGGATGTGCTGGTTCCCGACACCCCCAGCGATGCTGAAGCCAAGACCTAGATGGAGGCCGGGGCAGAGGTGGGCGCCCGGGTGCCAGGTGGCTGGGCAGCAGGCCTCGGGGCAGGGGGCCAGTCGGGATGGGGGACGGGGAGACAGGACAGTTTCCTACCTTTAGGGCCCTTGATGAGCTTGATCTCCATGAGCTTCTCAGCTGGGGGCTTCCGGCGCATGACATAGAGGCGGACAATGGAGCCCGCCTCCTTGAGGGCCTCCACTGCAGCCGAGTGGGTCACCTCCCGCACGTCCACTTCATTTACAAACAAGATGCTATCGTTGACCCTGGGGGCAGCAAGGTGGGCCTGAGCCAGGAGCTTCCTGCTGCCCGGGCCCTCCCTTTCCGGGGAACCGGCACCCTAACCCCTGTCTCCTCTCCCCACCTGAGGCGACCATCCTGGGCCGCAGCCCCGCCAGGAATGATCTTGGTGATGAAGATGGATGGGTCGTCTCCAATGTGCGGGTTGTCGGTGCCACCCGCAATACTGAAGCCCAGACCTGAGTTGCCCTGGGCAGAAGGAGGGGAGGAACGTCAGCCCTCCTCGCTGCCCACTCCGGGCAAGGTGACTGGGGAGGGGGGGGGATTGGGGAGCCGTGCCCAGAGCAGGAAGGGACAAGGCTAAGAGACCGGACACCTACAACACAACGGGCACAGAGAGAAGCACCGACAGGGAGGCGTGGGGGGGCCTCGGAGTGGGGAGTCTGCTCACCCTTTCCAACGTGATTTCCTCGTATTCCATCTCCCCCTCCGTCCCGTTCACCTGCAACTCCAGCACGGACCAGAAACACAGAAACAGTGAGACAGACATCCCTGCCTGAGACGCGGTCCCCACCCTGTGCTGGGGCCCAGGCCATCCCCCCTCCTTCCCTCTGCAACGGCCCCAAAATCTAAACAACTCACATATCCCGGGGCTTCTAGGGTGTCTGTGTTGACAATCACAGGAGGAGAATTGGCCTGTGAGGGGACAGGAAATGAAGAGCTGCCTGAGCCTTGGCTCAAGAGGAAGCCCGTCGTCCTCGGGGGTCCCACCAGCCTGGCTACCCTTTCAGCCTCTTCAGCAAGCCTGCTCTTGAACCCCTCAGGGCCCCAGCTCAGCCTCCATCCCAAACACACACGCACCTGTACCAGGCCCTACCTCTGCCCGGCCCAGGCCCCCCGCACGTGGAAGGAGGTGTGTGAGAAAGCGGGAAGGGAGGGAGAGACAGCCAGATGGGGGAGCAGCAGATGGTAGGGGGGGCAGGCGAAGGGGGGAGCTTCTCACCGGATGTAACACCTCGGGGTGCCAACTGCCTTATGTACTACACACATACACCCCACTGCTTCTATGTCCACCGAGTCCTGCCCCCCATCCGGCCCCCATCCCTGTCCTTACGCCTATATACCCCCCAAAACCTCGAGAACCCTCCCTCAGATCTGCCCCTCACCTTCACACACATTTGCCCTAAACCCTGGGTCCCCGGAATCCGGGGTTCCCCCAGCTGCAGGCCCCTCCCTCCCTCTCCCCGACCCGCCATCCAATCCGCCCCTTCCTCTGAGGACTCTGTTGCCTAGCAACGGTCTCTAAGCCCAGCCAAGGCCTGGGGAGACCCACCTCCAGAAGGCCCTGTCGCCAGGACAACGGGAGGGGGGGAGATGGGCGTGGCCTAGGGGCGACCAGACTCCCCAAGGCAGAAGGGGTCCTCTAGCCCCGCCTCTCCTGCCCTGGGCCCCGCCCCCCAATAGCCCGGCGACGGCAGTCCAGGCTGAAGAGGTTTGGGGGCGCCGCGCATGCTGAGTAGCCCCTTTCGCCCTTCCCTACGCCCCTCACCCTACGCAGTGCATAGGACTTCAGGAAGGGGGAGTGGTGAAAGACATCCGGGTCTTATCTTCTCATCCACTCCCCCCACCCCACTTCATTCAGGAAAGGGTTAAAGTGGGCTGTGCCCAGGTCCTGACGTCAGTCGCCTCCAGGCAGGAGGGTCTCCAGACTCCGGGGCGGGGCCAGCTCTAAGCCGGTCCTAGGGGCTTCCCCAATTGCCAGGGCAACCGAAGCCCGTCTCCATGGCAACGGGGGAGCCGGCCAAGAGTTTCCTTCCGGGGTCCCCAACCTATCTCCTCCTTAAACAAATATTTATTTGGAGCCTACCAAGCGCAAGGCACTCATCCCGGATTCCCCAGACTCTTCGATCTCCCCCTCCAAAAGGGCCCCTCCTCTCTCCTACTGCTATTTCTCGACACTACACATTACTTCTCGAGCTGTCACAGATTTTGTTTCATACCCATACATCTATTAACACCACCAACCTCCGACCCTTCAAATCTCAGCAAACGCTGTTATCCAACCAATGGCCACTGACTGCCAAAATCTCCATCCCACAGCCCCTCCACAATCCCCAGTCCATCCTTATCCGAGAGCCTCCTTCCCCAGGAGCCTTCTCAACTACCTTCATCTGCTCCCCATCCCTCTCTCTACAGCATCCCCCACCCTCCACCGTATCCTCGTCCCACCCTATGGTTTCCACCTTCCAACCCAGCCTCATCGTCCGCCCACTGCTAGGCCCTATCCCCCCTCCAGCCCCATTCCCCCTCAGTGTCCATCCTAAGTCCTGACCCCCTGGACAGATCAGCACCACTCTCCCTCATCCCGGCTTCAAACCCTCCAGATTCTGGCCCCAAATCACAGTCGTTCGTTCTCAACCACGCCCCATCTCCTCTGCAAATCGAGGCTTCTCCTGCCCCCCAGCCCAGGCCCGGTCCCCAGACACTGCCCGGCTGGCCCAGGGCCTCCAGTGCTCTCCCCTCCGTTTCCCTTGCTTCCAGATCCCAACACTCACTAGCCGGAGCCCACTACCACATCACACGCCTCCCTCTCCCCTGTCCCCTCCCCGGGGACTCCATGGCCCCCCGTCCCGCAAAGAGCACGTGCAGTCGGCCTTCCTTCACTCCCTGGTTCACAGGATACTCCGAGCTGTCTCCTCTTCTCCAGGGCCTTACTTCTGTTCCCCTCCACCAGCTCTTCCTGGGCCCTGACTTCACAGCCTCATCCTGTCCATCCCTGGGCCTCTGACCCTTTTGTGGTCTCTCCATTTTGCTCCAGGCCAGAGAATGGTCTTCCGTTCCCTCAGAACTCCGCTTCCTCACCCCAGAACCTACCACTGCCCTCTCCCTGCCTCCTCATCCCCAGGCTCAGAAACCTCCTCCTAGTCTCCTCTGGTGAAACGTCAGCAGCCACCCCATTCCCAGGGCATCCCACAGGATTCTGGAATCCCACTCCTGCCCCTCAGAGCCTGCCTGCTGTCTCCCTTCCTCCCCATCCTGTGCCCCCCAGGAAAGGAGACTTAAGGGGAAGAACCAGCAAAATGGGCCAGAGAAGGGAAGGTCTCAGAAACAGGGTCTCCCCAGGGCCAGAGATGGAAGACAGTGTGGGCACAGAGGAGGAGGAGAAGGGGAAGGAAACAGGTGGTGGCGAGCAATAATTGGGGGACAGGAGGGACCCAGAGGAGAAAAGCGCAGTGGGGGTTGGATGAGAAAGAGGTGTGACCCGTGGCCCGAAAGGGGAGAAGGACGGACGAGGGAAGGGTAAGTGCGAGAGGGAGAGCTGGAGGCCCGACCAGGAGGACTGAGCAGCGCGGAGGGCCTGAGCTGGGGCTCGGGGACGGAGCCGGAGAGTGCGTGGGAGGGAGAGAGAGACAGCACCCAGAAGCAGCAGCCAGCCGGCGGGAGGGAAAGGCGGGGAGGAGGGGAGCAGAAGCTGGGGCCGGGGACCGAGGCAGAAAGGCCCCACGACTGGGAGTCTCCGATGAGACAGATGGAAAGGGCTGGAGACGCGGGGACGCGGAGAGCCAGGCCCAGAGGCCGGAAGTGGGGGGAGGAGGCGGCCAAGGGACTAGAGCAAATGAGGGCAGCAGGAGCTCGAAACAGAGCTCAGGACACAGAAAACGGAAACGGAGGTGGGGGGTGTGAAGGAAAAGAGGGCCCGGGGTGGGGAGCATCCTGGGGTGAACCCGTCTCAGCACACGCGCGTGCAGGAATGCACGCGCACACACGCATGCACGCAGGCACACCCTGGCTCTAAACTCTACACCCACTCCCCCTTGTCTGGCCTCCGTTTCTCCTCTGTGGCAACGAGGTGTCTCCGACCCCCCCAAGCGCCCCCTCTCCAGGCCCCAGGCGCCCGGTGCCAGCCTCCTCCCAGCTACAGCTCTCGCCCTACCGGCCCTTGGGGGTGGCTGCCGCTCCCACTGGGGAGGGGGCCGCCTGAGTCTCCTACCTTGAGGGGGGAGAGGTGGGCGTGGCCCACGACCCCGTGGACGGCCNCGCTAGAATCTTGTCCCCGATCTGCAGCCTCCCGTCCTTGTGGGCGGCACCCCCTTCGATGATCTTCGTCACGTAGATGCTGTTATCTCCGGGGATGTGCTGGTTCCCGACACCCCCGGCGATGCTGAAGCCAAGACCTGGATGGAGGCCGGGGCAGAGGTGGGCGCCCGGGTGCCAGGTGGCTGGGCAGCAGGCCTCGGGGCAGGGGGCCAGTCGGGATGGGGGAGGGGGAGACAGGACAGTTTCCTACCTTTAGGGCCCTTGATGAGCTTGATCTCCATGAGCTTCTCAGCTGGGGGCTTCCGGCGCATGACATAGAGGCGGACAATGGAGCCCGCCTCCTTGAGGGCCTCCACTGCAGCCGAGTGGGTCACCTCCCGCACGTCCACTTCATTTACAAACAAGATGCTATCGTTGACCCTGGGGGCAGCAAGGTGGGCCTGAGCCAGGAGCTTCCTGCTGCCCGGGCCCTCCCTTTCCGGGGAACCGGCACCCTAACCCCTGTCTCCTCTCCCCACCTGAGGCGACCATCCTGGGCCGCAGCCCCGCCAGGAATGATCTTGGTGATGAAGATGGATGGGTCGTCTCCAATGTGCGGGTTGTCGGTGCCACCCGCAATACTGAAGCCCAGACCTGAGTTGCCCTGGGCAGAAGGAGGGGAGGAACGTCAGCCCTCCTCGCTGCCCACTCCGGGCAAGGTGACTGGGGAGGGGGGGGGATTGGGGAGCCGTGCCCAGAGCAGGAAGGGACAAGGCTAAGAGACCGGACACCTACAACACAACGGGCACAGAGAGAAGCACCGACAGGGAGGCGTGGGGGGGCCTCGGAGTGGGGAGTCTGCTCACCCTTTCCAACGTGATTTCCTCGTATTCCATCTCCCCCTCCGTCCCGTTCACCTGCAACTCCAGCACGGACCAGAAACACAGAAACAGTGAGACAGACATCCCTGCCTGAGACGCGGTCCCCACCCTGTGCTGGGGCCCAGGCCACCCCCCCTCCTTCCCTCTGCAACGGCCCCAAAATCTAAACAACTCACATATCCCGGGGCTTCTAGGGTGTCTGTGTTGACAATCACAGGAGGAGAATTGGCCTGTGAGGGGACAGGAAATGAAGAGCTGCCTGAGCCTTGGCTCAAGAGGAAGCCCGTCGTCCTCGGGGGTCCCACCAGCCTGGCTACCCTTTCAGCCTCTTCAGCAAGCCTGCTCTTGAACCCCTCAGGGCCCCAGCTCAGCCTCCATCCCAAACACAGACGCACCTGTACCAGGCCCTACCTCTGCCCGGCCCAGGCCCCCCGCACGTGGAAGGAGGTGTGTGAGAAAGCGGGAAGGGAGGGAGAGACAGCCAGATGGGGGAGCAGCAGATGGTAGGGGGGGCAGGCGAAGGGGGGAGCTTCTCACCGGATGTAACACCTCGGGGTGCCAACTGCCTTANGGAGCAGCAGATGGTAGGGGGGGCAGGCGAAGGGGGGAGCTTCTCACCGGATGTAACACCTCGGGGTGCCAACTGCCTTATGTACTACACACATACACCCCACTGCTTCTATGTCCACCGAGTCCTGCCCCCCATCCGGCCCCCATCCCTGTCCTTACGTCTATATACCCCCCGAAACCTCGAGAACCCTCCCTCAGATCTGCCCCTCACCTTCACACACATTTGCCCTAAACCCTGGGTCCCCGGAATCCGGGGTTCCCCTAGCTGCAGGCCCCTCCCTCCCTCTCCCCGACCCGCCATCCAATCCGCCCCTTCCTCTGAGGACTCTGTTGCCTAGCAACGGTCTCTAAGCCCAGCCAAGGCCTGGGGAGACCCACCTCCAGAAGGCCCTGTCGCCAGGACAACGGGAGGGGGGGAGATGGGCGTGGCCTAGGGGCGACCAGACTCCCCAAGGCAGAAGGGGTCCTCTAGCCCCGCCTCTCCTGCCCTGGGCCCCGCCCCCCAATAGCCCGGCGACGGCAGTCCAGGCTGAAGAGGTTTGGGGGCGCCGCGCATGCTGAGTAGCCCCTTTCGCCCTTCCCTACGCCCCTCACCCTACGCAGTGCATAGGACTTCAGGAAGGGGGAGTGGTGAAAGACATCCGGGTCTTATCTTCTCATCCACTCCCCCCACCCC
Source organism: Ailuropoda melanoleuca (assembly GCF_002007445.2). NCBI lineage: Eukaryota > Metazoa > Chordata > Mammalia > Carnivora > Ursidae > Ailuropoda > Ailuropoda melanoleuca. The sequence goes on from NC_048234.1 coordinate 2,045,266, forward strand.
ACTTCATTCAGGAAAGGGTTAAAGTGGGCTGTGCCCAGGTCCTGACGTCAGTCGCCTCCAGGCAGGAGGGTCTCCAGACTCCGGGGCGGGGCCAGCTCTAAGCCGGTCCTAGGGGCTTCCCCAATTGCCAGGGCAACCGAAGCCCGTCTCCATGGCAACGGGGGAGCCGGCCAAGAGTTTCCTTCCGGGGTCCCCAACCTATCTCCTCCTTAAACAAATATTTATTTGGAGCCTACCAAGCGCAAGGCACTCATCCCGGATTCCCCAGACTCTTCGATCTCCCCCTCCAAAAGGGCCCCTCCTCTCTCCTACTGCTATTTCTCGACACTACACATTACTTCTCGAGCTGTCACAGATTTTGTTTCATACCCATACATCTATTAACACCACCAACCTCCGACCCTTCAAATCTCAGCAAACGCTGTTATCCAACCAATGGCCACTGACTGCCAAAATCTCCATCCCACAGCCCCTCCACAATCCCCAGTCCATCCTTATCCGAGAGCCTCCTTCCCCAGGAGCCTTCTCAACTACCTTCATCTGCTCCCCATCCCTCTCTCTACAGCATCCCCCACCCTCCACCGTATCCTCGTCCCACCCTATGGTTTCCACCTTCCAACCCAGCCTCATCGTCCGCCCACTGCTAGGCCCTATCCCCCCTCCAGCCCCATTCCCCCTCAGTGTCCATCCTAAGTCCTGACCCCCTGGACAGATCAGCACCACTCTCCCTCATCCCGGCTTCAAACCCTCCAGATTCTGGCCCCAAATCACAGTCGTTCGTTCTCAACCACGCCCCATCTCCTCTGCAAATCGAGGCTTCTCCTGCCCCCCAGCCCAGGCCCGGTCCCCAGACACTGCCCGGCTGGCCAAGGGCCTCCAGTGCTCTCCCCTCCGTTTCCCTTGCTTCCAGATCCCAACACTCACTAGCCGGAGCCCACTACCACATCACACGCCTCCCTCTCCCCTGTCCCCTCCCCGGGGACTCCATGGCCCCCCGTCCCGCAAAGAGCACGTGCAGTCGGCCTTCCTTCACTCCCTGGTTCACAGGATACTCCGAGCTGTCTCCTCTTCTCCAGGGCCTTACTTCTGTTCCCCTCCACCAGCTCTTCCTGGGCCCTGACTTCACAGCCTCATCCTGTCCATCCCTGGGCCTCTGACCCTTTTGTGGTCTCTCCATTTTGCTCCAGGCCAGAGAATGGTCTTCCGTTCCCTCAGAACTCCGCTTCCTCACCCCAGAACCTACCACTGCCCTCTCCCTGCCTCCTCATCCCCAGGCTCAGAAACCTCCTCCTAGTCTCCTCTGGTGAAACGTCAGCAGCCACCCCATTCCCAGGGCATCCCACAGGATTCTGGAATCCCACTCCTGCCCCTCAGAGCCTGCCTGCTGTCTCCCTTCCTCCCCATCCTGTGCCCCCCAGGAAAGGAGACTTAAGGGGAAGAACCAGCAAAGTGGGCCAGAGAAGGGAAGGTCTCAGAAACAGGGTCTCCCCAGGGCCAGAGATGGAAGACAGTGTGGGCACAGAGGAGGAGGAGAAGGGGAAGGAAACAGGTGGTGGCGAGCAATAATTGGGGGACAGGAGGGACCCAGAGGAGAAAAGCGCAGTGGGGGTTGGATGAGAAAGAGGTGTGACCCGTGGCCCGAAAGGGGAGAAGGACGGACGAGGGAAGGGTAAGTGCGAGAGGGAGAGCTGGAGGCCCGACCAGGAGGACTGAGCAGCGCGGAGGGCCTGAGCTGGGGCTCGGGGACGGAGCCGGAGAGTGCGTGGGAGGGAGAGAGAGACAGCACCCAGAAGCAGCAGCCAGCCGGCGGGAGGGAAAGGCGGGGAGGAGGGGAGCAGAAGCTGGGGCCGGGGACCGAGGCAGAAAGGCCCCACGACTGGGAGTCTCCGATGAGACAGATGGAAAGGGCTGGAGACGCGGGGACGCGGAGAGCCAGGCCCAGAGGCCGGAAGTGGGGGGAGGAGGCGGCCAAGGGACTAGAGCAAATGAGGGCAGCAGGAGCTCGAAACAGAGCTCAGGACACAGAAAACGGAAACGGAGGTGGGGGGTGTGAAGGAAAAGAGGGCCCGGGGTGGGGAGCATCCTGGGGTGAACCCGTCTCAGCACACGCGCGTGCAGGAATGCACGCGCACACACGCATGCACGCAGGCACACCCTGGCTCTAAACTCTACACCCACTCCCCCTTGTCTGGCCTCCGTTTCTCCTCTGTGGCAACGAGGTGTCTCCGACCCCCCCAAGCGCCCCCTCTCCAGGCCCCAGGCGCCCGGTGCCAGCCTCCTCCCAGCTACAGCTCTCGCCCTACCGGCCCTTGGGGGTGGCTGCCGCTCCGAGGCTCCGAGGGCCGCACTGGGGAGGGGGCCGCCTGAGTCTCCTACCTTGAGGGGGGAGAGGTGGGCGTGGCCCACGACCCCGTGGACGGCCTCGAGGTGGGACAAGTTCCTCTCCGCCACGTGCACCAGCTCGGGGGCGTTTACCTGGTTGGGGAGGTGGGCCGGGCTGTGCTCCAGAGGGGGCGTGTCTTCATCTTGGTAGCGGTATTTCTGGGGATGGGGACGGAGGCGTCACTGGGGCCGGCCCAGGGCCTCGGGCTCCAGGCTGCCCGCCCGGCCGCCTCCTCTCCCCTCCCCC
>NC_048234.1:2047994-2074349 GCF_002007445.2 Ailuropoda melanoleuca
CGCCCTGCCCAGGCCTTCAGCTTCAAGTCCCTGTCACATGCATCGCGGGCCCTCTGACACTCCGTTTGGCCATTCTCGAGGCGCATCCCCAACTTCTCTCCTTCTTTCGCCCTCTTCACCCCACTCCTCATGTTTGTAAGCTCCCGCCTCCATACTCCAGCTGCAGCACCCTCCCCCCCATCCCATCTCACTCTCACCCTACCCTCCCGGCCTCAGTCTCCCCACTGCAGCCCCCACCCCTAGAGCACGTGGCTGTGCGGCGCTGGAATGCCTGAGGCAGGGAGTGCGGTCCGGCCCTTCCACTAGCAGGTACTTGCCATCAGCCCCCCAGGCAGGACAAAGCTAAACTCATCCAGCTCTCCTTCCACTGGCCCCGCTGGTCCCCAAGTAGTCTGCCAAGGGGCCCCCAGGCATCTAGCCCCATCCCTACAAATGGACACAGCCCAGCCAGTTAATCGGATATACTAGAAGGGGACGGGGAAGCAAGGGGGAGGAACGGAGGCCGTAGGGCTCAGGACGGGGGCAGGGATGGGTGTCGGTTCCAGGTTGGCTGCCTGGGGAGGGGGTACAGTGCCGAGTCTCAGAGTCGATTCCCAGTCTCCCTCTGGCTTTTGGGGGTGCGAGACCCAACAGGACCCCGGAATCCCTTCCCAATTAACCACCAGCCATCTCACGGGCCTCCCATGCTAGCTTAACAGGGACACCAGTAAATGAGATTAACTGGGGGCCAGAGAGAGAGGAAAAGGGCAGCTGGAGACAACAGGAAAGGGCAGCACCCCGGCCAGGGCCCTCCCACACCGGCCTCTGCCCTCACAGACTCCCCTTCTCAGGAGCCAGCCCCCACAGAAGCAGACCCTCCCTGAAAGCTCAGGGAAGGAGGAGGGGGGTACCGTAGGCAGGGCTCCCTCAGAGACTGGAGAAGACAGAAGACACCCCCCCCACCCACACCCACCACCAGACTCATAGGCAAAACGAGAAGGCAGAAATCCCCTCTCAAAAAAAGCATCTGAGAAGCCGAGTACCCCAACACTTGGAGGGAGACGTTGCAAGATCCAACTGGAGGAAGCTTATCAAGGTCAACGCCTGATGCCAGAGGAGGATTCTGAAAATTCGGAGGATGGAACCCAAGTTTGGCTGTAGCTAAGGGGGCAGCAAGAGAACAGGGGCGGGGGGGGGGGGAGGGGGGGGGGGGGGGGGGGGGCTCTCACCCAGGACAGAGCGATGAGGAGCAAGAAGTGCCTCTAAGAAGGCAAATAGGGGCTCATCAAGATACACTCAGTTTTCTGGAACACGGACTTGGAAAGAGAATCCAGGTTTCAAGACCATGGGCACAAAAAGTAGAGAAGAAGGAAAAGTGGGCGGCGGGGAGGGGGAGAATAAGCTATATAGCCCCCCCCCAAGGCTGGGCCATCTTGGATAACAGAATTCCAGGACCTGAAAGAGGTTGTTCACTCCACACCCTGAAAAGGTGGTCTGCAGCCTGGACAGCGCCCCAGAACCAGGGGTCCAGGGGGAGGGGGGGAAGCAGCTCCCCTGTCTACTTCCTAAGAGTCCCAGACCCTGCGTGGCCATGAGGCAGGGCCCAGGGTGGCAGCTTCTCCAAGTCTGGGGGAGGGTTCGAACCCAGCGCCCCTCCATCTTCAGCCCACCTCACAGAGAAAAATCCCTGAATCTGATGAAGAAATGTCGGGGTGCACATAAAGAAAATGGAATCACAGAAATTCATCGTTTATTCTAGAGAGGAAAGGAAGGTAAATTTTTATCACAGTGAGACTGCAGACATCTCTCCCTGCCCCACCCCCATGGGGGGGGCTGTCTAGGACTAAGACTAAGGAAATGACTCCCCCACATTAGAAGACAATGTGAGGGAAATGGGGCACAAGGGAAGGGTACCAAAGTTCCCAGAATGTGGCTGAAGGAGATTAGGGCCTATATTCAGTCCTGGGAAATTTTCAGAGTACTGTACATGTAGTAAGGGGGGGGGACGGTAGGAAACGTCTGCAAAAAAAAAAAAAAAAAAAAAAAAAAAAAAAAAAAAAAAAAAAAAAAAAAAAAAAAAAAAAAAAAAAAANGGGAGAGTAATTCCCAAACTTGGAACTGGGAGGTGGGGATCAGGGTCAGCACCTCCCCGTCCCAGATTACAGGACCACTAAAGCAGGACAGGCAGGAAAGGAGGATCCCCTCTTTTATCCTACTGGGGCTCTGGGCCCAAACGGCGACAGCTCAGGTGCCATTGGGACCAAGTCTGAACCCCCAATACATTAAGGCATAGGCAAGTAAAAAACCTGGGGATCGCTGTTGTTCCTTCCCCCTTGGCCCTCTCATCACTGGAGCCCCAGCTGCACAGAATGACCTGGAACCGAGACTTGCACCCCCAAAATAGAGGGGTGTGAGTGAAAGTGGGGATGTTGATAAGAGGGGCGACCCACTGCACCTGTCCTCGAGACACTGCAACCCAGAGACCCCGCACCAAGCAGAAGGAAGAGCGACAGCACTTGAAGCTTGCACCCTGAGATTTGGGGGGTCCGGGAAGAGGGGAAGCGGGGCCGGAGCCCGTACCGCGGCACGTACCACGCAGAGACACATGGAGGCGAATCTGTTCCGAGCCGACATGGAGAAGGGGAGGGGGACTGAGGGGAGGGGGCAAAAAAAAAAAGCGGGGACGGCGCCTGCGCAGTGCGGGAGAGCGTCACGATGGGAGCGAGGGGGTGAGGGGAGACCCTCTTAGCCATCAACTTCCCAGGTTCCAGCTGTTTCTCTGTGGACTTCACCTTCCACAGTGTGTTCCTATTCCGACCCCTCTACAGATTTACCAGTTTATAGCTGTAGTTCTCACCTAATCTCCTGCCCCTAAAATCACCAGGCCCCTAACTACTCGGAAACCTCACTGGACCACTCATCTCTACCAGACTCCCAACGTGCGGGAAGGAAGAAGCACTTCTCTCTCACTGCAGAGGGACCCCCAGAGGCTCTAAAATGCCTCCCGCAGGCCCCTCCCGCAAGCCCGTCCCCGCCACCTCCCCAAAGATTGTTGATGCGGACAGCATCCCCTCAGATGCCGAGACATCTGCTATTCTAACCAGCGGTCCAGCCCTACCTGATAGCCAGGCAATGCTTTTCAAGCGTTGATGCCGGTCGTCCTCTCAAATTAAACTACCCTGTAAATCATCCCTTTTAAAATCATATCCCCTAATCCGCCCACAGAGACCTTGAAATTAATGCAAATATTACCCTTGCTCTAATGTAAACATCCAAATAAGCAGTCTTCAAATTCGTCTGGGATCCCCTGTCCAAATCCCTGCATCTAATGAGATTTTCCAGTATGTCCACCCCGGGGTACCAGCAGCAGGGCCCCTGGTTGGCTCAGTGGAAAGAGCATGCAACTCTTGATCTCAGAGTCCTGAGTTCAAGCCCCATGTTGGGAGTAGAAATTACATAAATAAATAAACTTAAAAAATGGAAAAACTTTATATATATATATATAATCACCAGACCCCAATTTCTGGGAGTACTTAACGTATCTTAAAGCTGACCCTTCGATTTCAGTCGCAGTCTCTTCAATTTATTCCCAAACCTTTAAATTAAGAAATACTTCCCTATGCCTTTCCTTCACGCCTCAAGTTCATACAGTACTCCTTTTTCTGGCTGCCCTTCCTACATCTCAACATCACCTTCATGATTCGGAATTCCAACTTTGTTAGAAGAGTGCTCCCAAATATATCTAGCTCCCCCACATCCAAGCCTCAAAAAATATTCACCCAAAGGAAGATCTGGCCTGCAATTGGCAGTGACCCACAAATCTTGCAGAACACCTCAAAACGACTGCCTCTGAGGTTTCCATTTTCCCCCCAACAACTGACCCTGACAGCATTTCTTCCAAATGTTTTCCCATTAAACGCCCACCTTTCCCAGCTCTTAGAGCCCAGGGAGCAGTCCCCTCAAATTTGCCTCTCGGGCTTCTCTATAATGCCCAAACAGGGCAGAGAGGATGGACTGCCCTAGAACCTCGCCGATGTCCCTCCCTTCCCGTTGATCGGAATCTGCTGGGTGCGCCCCCCAAGATGACCCCCAATGCCCTAGTTTCATATCTGGATAGAATGCTCGGATCTTCAGAGGGAGCCCAAGCGAAAAGGACCTGAACTCGAAATTCCTTCTAGAATAGAAAGTGCACAGGCCCTAGTTCTCCACCAGTGGGCGCTGTGGCCCCTTAAGACCCTCCCCCATCCCCCATTTCCTTTTTCCCTCCATTTTCCGTTTCCCTGTTGCCTGGCAACGCAGCAATCAAGGACTTTGCTGTCGCCTAGCAACTGTCTCCCTGGAACATAGAGCTGAGGTAGGAGGTTGTGCTCTGATGAAATCTGAACAGGCCTCCATCTTAGGAAAACTGAGACGTCAGATCGCTCAGCCCTCGGATTCTCCTTCCCAAAGACCCCTCGCACCCCGCCATTCCTTAGACCACAGGCCCCTCAAACCCCGTCAACTTTCGGCACACGGGACCACGCCACGCCCCTGCCGGGTCAGCCCCGCCCTCACTTCGGTCAGGTTACCCGGCCCTCAGACCCCGCCCCTTCCCGAGGGTTGCTGCCCGCCTCCCTCGATAGAGTAAGCCAGACCCCACCCACCTGCCTCCAGGAGACCACGCCTCCGTCCACTTCCCGCCCATTCGCTCCCCCAGCCTCGCCCACACTGTCCCTCCGCCACGCCCCTGTCCGCCAATGAATGAGGCCGTTGGCCACCCTGCCCCGCCCCCGGCATCTCGGCTTGGCCCAATAAGGACCACCCGGAGGGTTTAACCGCTTCGCCTCCGGGGCTCTGGCCAAATACCCCCGGTCTTTCCCCGCTCTTCCCCCTCCCCCACCTGTTCTGCTCCGCCCTCCGACACCCTCGCCTGGCCCTCCAGTCCGCCACGCAACTTCAGTCGTCGCCGGTTGCCATGGCAACGGCGGCAGCAGCTCGGGGAGAAGGGGGAGGGACGGGGGCGGAGTGGGAGAGAGAGATTCTCAGAGACAGACACCGGCAGAGACACCGGCGCGGAGTAAGACTCAGTGATCGCTAGGAAGGCAAGAGTTAGCGCAAAGCACAGGGCCTGGCGCAGGGTAGGCATTCCATAAATGTTCCCTAAATTACTGCGGCAGGAATCTAAATATAGGCAATGAAAGATGGAGGTCTCCCAAACGGGGCTGGAAAGCTCAACGACCGCCAAGCCTGAGCATTCCCTACCCCACCCAGCATGTTGGGGGCGGGGGGCGCTGCGGGGGGGGGGAAGGGGAACAAGTGCCTTGTGCCCCCTGCTGGCTCCTCCTGGGCTACCCTCCACTGCCCTGGATAGAGAGGAACCACAACTCCCAACAGCCCCACGGACAGCAACTCTCTTACACCGAGGGCTCTTGTGCCTCAAGGCCTTATGGGAGTTGGAGTCCCGTCATCCCGAGACCGCCAAGTTTTCCAGCCAAGGAATGTGGCAAGCCTGGGTCTCCTCCACGCCTCTGTAAAACCCCAAATGCATGATTGATCCTCTCTGCGCAAGGCTCCTTCCTTCGGGCATGCTCACCCTGGGCTCCATCGAAGAAGTAGGAGTCTGGATGAGAGATGAATAAGCTCCCCCTCCCAGAACAGCTTGCCGTTGCAGGCAAGCCCCTCACCCTCGCTCACATATGTGTGTTCACATGTTGGAAGCAGAGCCCACACATTCCAACTGGCTTTCTGGGTACACCTGAACACAGGTGACCACAGCCAGGGAACCTACGGCTGACGGGCAGGCTAAGGGCAGGAGACAGGAGAAGCAAAGGATCAGACCGACACTAAGGAGACCAGGCCAGAGTAAGTGAGGCGCAAAAAATCCACTGAAACTCCAGGGAATGGGGGAAGCAGCAGCATGGGAGAAAGCCTGGAACCCACAGAACTGGGGGAGGGACAAGCAAGTAGCTCTGGAGAGGGTGAGGGGACTCGGGACCTGAAGGTCCTCGGGCTCCAGTCTCTTCCATCCATGCTCACACGTGCACGACGCATGTGTACACACATGTGTGAGTTTGTGGCAGGGAACATGTGTGTCCTCAGCTCCCTCCCCTGAGAAGCTGCAGTTCCCACTAAATATAACCCCCTCCCCAGCCTGTGACTCACCCGGACCCCGCCTCCCCGGCCCCCACTTCCTGTCCCCCCCCAACCCCCAGCTGCCTGCCACCCGCCCAAGCCTCCCTCCACACACCAGGCATCCAGCTTGCCAGTCCCAGAGTCTCACAGCCAAGACCTAGGTATTGTGCATCCCACCAGGAGCTCGTCTGTGCTCCCCACCCAAGATCTGCGCCCTTTCCAGGCTCCGACCGCAGGGACACCCTTGTCCAGTCCTCACTGCTGCCAGCCCTGCTTTCCTCCAACTCCTTTTCACCCTGGTAACCTGAAATCCAGGTGTCCTCCCCCACCTTGATTCCAAGTGTCAGGGGTAAGAGGAACATTCCCCTCCATCTGCTCTTCTCCTCTTTCTCAACCAGGAGTGGATACAGTGTGGGAGGAGACAGGGATATTGAGCACCTGCCCGGGCCACCCCCAAATTCTGCACCACCCACCTGACCCCCCTCCTCAAATCCCCTGGCTCCCAAAAGCTGTCCTCCTCCTCCTCAGGGTCTGGCAGCCTCAGCTCCTGCAAGCTTCTCCCTCCCATGGGAGTACCCCAAAGCCTCACCTTGCCTGGTCCATTCCCTCAGGTGATCCCTATGTCAGGCCCTAGCCCTCTGACAACTCCCAACTATCCCCATTCTATAAGATCAAACCCTAAATGACCAGTTCCCTGTAATTGAGCATACCCCCAAATGTGTCTACCACGAGATGCTTGCTCTATAGGTTGAAGGCCCACCCCTTCTCTGCCAGCTGACACCCCCAGACCAGTCAGGCACTCACAACCAATAACCGTCTACCCCATGCCAAGAGCCCCCTGAAATTGGACAAGACACCTAGAAGCCAGTTTGTCCCCCAGGAGGGAAGATGACCCCCCTTCACACAGTCCACCTTCTAACGTACAAAAGCAGGACTCCCCTGTGAGCCAGGCTTCTCCTTAAATAAGTCTCCCTCAAACATCGTTGGTGAACCCCAAAACCCATTAGCCCCCCCAAACCACAAAACAGCCCAAATTTTCCATTTCTCTACAGGTACAAAGGGATCACTCCAGGGGGCACCTGTGGCCAAACCCAGCATTATCTCAGATGTGAACCCCAAAACTAAATCATGACCCCCAAATACATCTTCTGATCCTGTCACTCCAGGGCCTCCAGCCCGAGATGAGGCCTGCCTAACCCCTCCCCACAAACTCATGCCCTCCTCCCAGTGTATAGCCCCCCCATCATGCTTACCTTGGTTGTCACTATACAGAGACAGTCCATGTTGGGGGGGCTGGCCGCGGCGGCGGGTAAGGGGCTCTGACTTCATCGGAGTTTCGTTCCTCCCCTCCGTGGGTTCTCACCCCTCCCCCCTCCGCACCCCACTTTTGCAGGGGGGGCCAGGATGGGGGGAGGGGTGAGAGGGGAAAGAGGGGGTTGGAGAAGGAAAGGGGAGGGGAGCGTGGGAGGGAGGGGAAGGGGGCCCTAAAANAGGGAAGGGGAGAGAGGAGGAGAGAGGAAGCAGGGGGAGGGAGGGAGGGAGCGAGGAGCGAGGATGGGGGGGTGCCTTGGCAGAGTTAACTGCTTCAGTGCTGGCAGGAACCCGGATAATGGGAGAAGAGAGAAGAGCAGTAGCAGAGAGGCCCTGAGGCAAAGATGGAGGCCTGGCCAGGCACCAACGCGGACAACAGAGATCAGGCGGATGACTTCTGTTTCTCAGGGGAGGAAGCACCCCGTAGTGGGGCTGGGAGCACCCGTGCTCCTTTCAGTACTGGAGCCGGGCCCTGGCAGGGGGCAGGGCCTGAGGGAGGGGCTGGCTGGAGGGAATCCCTGGGGGCCGAGTTCTCCCTCAGGGTGCACAGGAGGAAGCCTGAAAAGTAATGGTGTCCTGGGCTCTTCAGTGCCTGAAACTGGGGCCAAGGAAAGGGGGGACGCAGGAGGAAGAAGGGGCTCCAGGACGGGGGAGAGAGGGCGTCCTCTGCACCCCAGACTCAGGAGTTTGTCCGCAGGGCCCCCAAGTGGTCCAGTGAGTTCAGCACTGCAGCCCTGCCTGCCCACTCCCTGAGGAAGCGGCCCCTCCTCGCCCCCTTACCTGGCTCTCCGAGATGGATGCCTCATAATAGTCCAGAATGTCTGTCACCAGAGCAGAGCTGAGTTACCCTCCCCCACCCCGGCCTCCCTGGCCACCCCTGCCACCATCTCGCCTCCTTGTGTCTGGTAAAGGAGGAGCTCCTCCAGCCAGGGCTGCTGGGGAGGACGGTCAGGTCAGGACGACTGACCCCTGCTTGGACTCCTGCTTGCCCCAGATGACCTGCTCGCTCCCAACCAGCCCCCAAGTTCGGTCACTGCCCTGGCAGGCCCAGGCCAGCCCTTTCCACCACTGCCCCTCAGAAAATTGGGGCTACTCACCCAGCAAGGCCTGGAAGAGGTCACTGTGCAGCACGGTGAGGAGAGGGGGTGCCCATCGCAACAGTGGGGGGGCCAGGAGCCAGAGGGCTGAGCGGGGAGCTGGTGAAATGCAAGTGAGGGAGGAGTGGGACAAGGAAGAGACGGAGGGACCAACACACTCACTCATCTTCCCCAGCCTGTGCCCTCTCCCCCCGGATTCTATGGGAAGTTTCAGGAGAAGGGTCCCCGAATCCCAGCCCCCACCCCACCCCGCTCAGCCCCCAGGCCTTTCCTCCACAGGACTCTCAGAGTTTCACCTCTGGGTCTCTCGGACATCTCTCCTCTCTGACTTTAATCTCCCTAAGCCGAAGGGTTGGAGCTGAGCTGCCTCCCCACGGAGTTCTGCTAGCCTGTTAGCCCGAGTGGGCAGTCCCATCCTTCCCCAGGCACCTCACACACTGGCCTCTCTCCCCAAAGCCAGGGGTGAGTTTGCTACACTTCCCACAGGGACTGGGGACTGGGGTCACCCCCAAGGAGGTGTCCCCAGGAAGGATGGCACGGCGGAGGCATAAATTACCTGGGATTCCTCGACCTAGGGCTAGGGAAGTAGGTGTGTGGGGGGGGGGCATGAGAATTCCTACACTTCCGCTCAGGCTGGGAAGAATCCAGTGCGTCTACCCTGAGCACATGGTCTCAGGAAGGAACAAGGGCAGAGAGAGGTTCAGGAAGATCTCAGAGGCCCTAAAAGGGAGGCAGTGAATTTGCGGAAGGGAGGGGAGGGCCCTACTGTGAAAATTCAGGTGGTTCCAAAGTTAGTGACACCTCCTAGGTCTCAGGAGAATATGCTTGGGTCCCCCCACCCCACCATGTCCCTCCCTTTCGTGTTGATGGAGACGGATTTCACGAGGGAGCCCAAAGGGTCGTCTTTCCTTCCTCCTACCTATGGCATCTATCTTAACACTTCTTTCCTCCAACCTCTTCCATCCTACTCCACCTGGGAAGTCCTCCTTTTCGTCTACCCTCCATCCCTCTGGCTGCAGTCGCCTAAGCTCCTCCCTTTTCCGCCCCAGCCTATCCCATCACCCCTTCCGAGGGCTACACTCTAGTTCGGACGGGCGGGATGAAGGCGTTTGGGAGAGACGGGGACATTTGGAGATCGCCCTAGGTCAACCAGAATGCAGGGGCTGGGGGGCGCTCCGGAACTACACCTCCCAGCATCCCCGGCGACCGGAAGCCCCGCCCACCAGCCTCCCGGTGTATTGTGGACGATGAGTCAAGACTGGAGGGGACACCCAGACTTTGGCGGACGGGACGACGGCGGTAGGTCCGAGGTCGAGTAAGCGGCGCCCGAGGCGGCTCGGAGATGCAGGCGGCAAGGATGGCCCCGGCCCTGGGGCGGCAGCTCCGGAGGTTGGGGGTCGGAAGGTGCGTGTTGGGACAGGAGGGATGGGGCGGGGGGGGCTTGACAGCGGGTCTGGGGACCGCGCCAGGTCTGAACGCCGCTCCCCACAGCTCGCGGACAAGTGCGCTCCTGGGGCACCCGCCGCCCGACCCGGCCCGCCGACCCTACGCCAGTGGGGCCGCTCAGGTGAGTGACGGCGGCATGGGGCGCGCGGTGTGGGAGTGGGGAGTCTGCCTCGGCTCCCCCTTCCTCGCCGCCGGCAGGGGTCTCCCTCTCCGTCCCGGGCACCTGCCGCCCGGCCTGGCGCCGAAAGTGGGGGAAAGGGCAGGCCAGGGTGCCCTGATGAACTGGGGGAAAGGTCGGCGCACACGCCCTCCGCCGGCACCCAGATCTTCCCCCGGGGTCTCCTTGGCTCTTCGAAAGCTCCTTTCCCGGCCTCGCTAACTATCCCTTTCCCCAGGCGGTTCTGGAGAAGTCAAATTCCCTCCCCCCCGAGGCTTCAGCCAGGGAGGCGGCGGCCAAGGCGGTATGTGGCCTCGAGGCCGGGAGGAGCTAGGCCAGGGGCTCACGCATCCCAGCAGACAGATCCCTGAAAGCCCCTTCTCCCTGCGCAGGAATCGAAGTCTTTCGCTGTGGGGATGTTCAAAGGCCAGCTCACCACCGACCAGGTCTTCCCTTACCCATCTGGTAAGGGGTAGTCAGAGCTGGGTGGGGCAGGACAGCGCCCGTGACCGCAGGGGTGACCTGACCAGCCTGTTCCACATCCCCCACAGTGCTCAACGAGGAGCAGACACAGTTTCTTAAAGAGCTGGTGGGGCCTGTGTCCCGTTTCTTCGAGGTGAGGAGTCACTGGGGTGGGGGAATACAGGACTTTGGCCCCCCGAGGGCGCGGGAGAGGTGTCGAGCAGCTTCAAAGGAGCGTGCCTTCTCCAGGAGGTGAACGATGCTGCCAAGAATGACATGTTGGAGAAGGTGGAGGAGACCACCATGCAGGGCCTCAAGGAGCTGGGGGCCTTCGGTCTGCAGGTGCCCAGTGAACTGGGTGGTGTGGGCCTCTGCAACACCCAGGTGAGGGAAGGCTCCCCCCCACCCCCATTCCCACTCCCACCAACATCCCAGTCTACTCCAACTTGGCGGATTAAGTTACTTTCTCACCTGACCCAGGGTTTGTTTGTGAAGTAACTGCCCTCGGGACCTCTGGGATGGTGACTGTGCCAGTCCATACAGTGTTCCAAACAAAGCAACCACCTGTTTCTCCAGCATGTACACCTTTCCAAAGAAAACACTTAACTACATTTAGTCCCTTAGGGCCAAGGACCTCACCTAGGTTTACAAGTCCCAATGGAAGGGACTGACAGGAGGGTAGGAAGCCTCCCTACCAGTGTCCCTCTCTGCCATGGGGACATTTCCTCTCCCCAGTCACCGTGTGGGGATGCCCAGCTCAGCCCCTGCCCTGTTGCCCACACTTTCGTGCTCAGGCCCGCACGGGGCAGCCGGTAACAGCCCTGGAGGCCTGCTTTCCCCCTGCAGTACGCCCGCCTGGTGGAGATCGTCGGCACGCATGACCTTGGCGTGGGGATCACCCTGGGGGCCCACCAGAGCATTGGCTTCAAAGGCATCCTGCTCTTTGGCACAAAGGCCCAGAAAGAAAAATACCTCCCCAAACTGGCATCTGGTGAGGCAGCCCCAGGAGACCCAGGGACTGGGGGTGTCCTGGGCTTGGTACACATCAGGCAGGTGGGACGGAGGTCACCGCATAGCGGGGCATGTCAGTTGGACATACTGGGAAGGCATCAGTGTGCTGGTCGGGAAACATGAAGCTGACCAAGGCCAAGAGTGTTGAGGGAGCTGCCTGTGGCAGGGTAGGGACAGTGAGGGGCCTCTGATGCCCATCGGGACCCAGTTTAAAGGCGCTCTCTCTGCAACAGGGGAAACCATAGCTGCTTTCTGTCTAACCGAGCCCTCCAGTGGGTCCGATGCAGCCTCCATCCGAACTTCTGCTGTGCCCAGCCCCTGTGGAAAATATTATACTCTCAATGGAAGCAAGATCTGGATCAGGCAATCTTCCCCCTCCCCCCACTTTGTCTCCTCCTCTCCACCTTTTCCCAGTTTCAGGCCCCACTGCTGTCCCCCGCACCCTGACTGCCCCTCATTTTTCCATAGTAACGGGGGCCTGGCAGATGTCTTCACCGTCTTTGCCAAGACACCAATTACAGACGCAGCCACAGGGGCCGCGAAGGAGAAGATCACAGCTTTCGTGGTGGAGCGGAGCTTTGGAGGGGTCACCCAGTGAGTGGGCTTGGGGAAAAGAAAGTCAGTTCAGGGCACAGCGCTGACATCCGGGCAGACGGCGTTACCGGTCACCCTGGGGAGGTGTATGAAACCCAAAGCCGTTGGACGGCACGTTCCCTTTGGGATTAAGCTGCACAGATGCACGGAGCTGAGAGAAAGCTCTGGCTCCTGCCACCAGTGAGCCCAGCATCTGGTGGGATAGAGAACCCAGGCGTCCTTACCCTCTGGCCAGGCAGGCACTGTTGCCTACACCCTCTCCCAGGCTGGCAGCTGTGATGCTTCCAGGGCTCCTACAAAATGACCCCACCCCCGTCATCCCACAGCAGTCTGTTGAGCACATCTCTGCTTCTGTCCCTGCCCTGTCACAGCGGGCCCCCCGAGAAGAAGATGGGCATCAAGGCCTCGAACACGGCAGAGGTGTACTTTGACGGAGTACGGGTGCCGTCAGAGAACGTGCTGGGCGAGGTGGGGGGCGGCTTCAAGGTGGCCATGCACATCCTCAACAATGGAAGGTTCGGCATGGCTGCGGCCCTCGCGGGCACCATGAGGGGCATCATTGCTAAGGCGGTGAGTGTCCTGCTTGAGTTCCAGCTAGCCGAAGCAGAGTCACCCTGTCCCCCTTCCCAGGCGGCCCTGTCCCCTTGCAGGTCCTCCCTCCCCTCCCAGCAGGCTTGGGTCTCTGTGCAGCCTGTCCCTCCCAGCCCCGCCCCTCTCCCGGCAGAGGGAAACTATAGAATCACACTGCGACACGTGCGCCCTCTTCCAGGTGGACCATGCTGCCAATCGTACCCAGTTTGGGGAGAAAATTCACAACTTTGGGCTGATCCAGGAGAAGCTGGCCCGGATGGCTATGCTGCAGTACGTGACCGAGGTGAGGGTCCTCCCACACCCCTTCCCCAGAGCCCCGTGGCCTTCCTCCCAGTCGGGTCAGACTACAACTCCCAGCAGCACCTGGGGCAGTGGGTCTCCAGCTTTACACCAATGCCCTAGGGGATGCGGGGAGGCATAGTCAGCTCAACTGTCGAAGGGGGAGAGCCGTGCCATTCGTTCTTCCAGGTCCCTGAAGGTGATTCCACCTGCACCCCTACCCTTCTTCACCCTTTTCAAAGAAGTCCAGTGCCTAGAGGCCCCTGACACACTGACTCAGGGGACCACGTTCCTCCCCCGGGCCTAACAGATGGAGCTAGGTGAAGGCAAGGGCCGCGAGGAGCTAGGGCCGATCTGGTCTTGGGAGCTTTGGGCGATTGGGGGGAGTCTGACGCCATCCTTTTCCTTCCTGCCTCCCAACCACACAACCTCAGTCCATGGCTTACATGGTGAGTGCCAACATGGACCAGGGAGCCACGGACTTTCAGATCGAGGCCGCCATCAGTAAAATCTTTGGCTCGGTGAGGCCCCCGGCCTACAGGGCGGAAGAGCCCAGGGTGGGAGCTTGGCTCCAAGACCAATCTTACGTGGTTCTCGGTCCCAGGAGGCGGCCTGGAAGGTGACGGATGAGTGCATCCAGATCATGGGCGGCATGGGTTTCATGAAGGTAGGGAACGGTGCTCTGCCTGGGGTGGCCGCCACGGCCACAGCAGGGGCGGGCGGGCGCCGCTTAGGAAGGCCCTGTGGTGTGGCTTCCCCTGTGGCAGGAGCCTGGAGTAGAACGCGTTCTCCGAGATCTTCGCATTTTCCGGATCTTCGAGGGGACAAACGACATTCTCCGGCTGTTTGTGGCTCTGCAGGGCTGTATGGTAAGAGGGAACTGGGGGGAGGAAGTGGGGAGAAGAGCACATCCTGACTGTTGGACCCTTTTCCCACACAGGACAAAGGAAAGGAACTTTCTGGACTTGGCAATGCTCTAAAGAATCCCTTTGGGAATGCCGGTCTCCTGCTAGGAGAGGCAGGCAAGCAGCTGAGGAGGTAAGCCTCGGGCAGGCCGGGTCGGGGCAGGCCGGGTCGGGGCAGGCCGGGTCGGGGCAGGCCCGGTCGGGGCAGGCCCGGTCGGAGCAAGCCGGGTCAGGTCGGGTCAGGTCGGGGCAGGCCGGGTCAGGTCGGGGCAGGCCGGGTCGGAGTAGGGCCGGGGCGTGGCGACTAACCAGTCACTCTCCCCCTTTCCTGAAGGCGGGCAGGGCTGGGCAGTGGCCTGAGTCTCAGTGGCGTCATCCACCAGGAACTGAATCGGAGCGGAGAGCTGGTGAGCAGTCGGATGGAGGGGGGACGCCAGGCGGTGTGGGGAGGCTGGTGCGGCTGGGCCCCCTGAGTGCCTTCCCTCTGTTCAGATGGTGAAGGCTCTGGAGCAGTTTGCCAGCGTGGTGGAGGCCAAGCTGATAAAACACAAGAAGGGGATCGTCAGTGAGTGAGCCCCCCTCCGCCCTGTCCCCACCCTCTCCTGCTCCTCCCCCCGCTGCCCCACCCCCAGCATTCACCAACCGGCCCCCGCCACCTACCTCCAGGTTTGTTTTCCCTCCCTGCTTGGTGCCAGGGCCTCAAGATCCCTGAGCGAGGGCCACCCTACAGCCCAGCACGAGAAGATGCTCTGTGACAGCTGGTGTATCGAGGTGAGATTTGGGGTTACCAAGGGCAGGCAGGGGCATGAGGCACAGGCCTGAACCCCTCATCTGTCCGCAGGCGGCAGCCCGGGTCCGGGAGAGCATGGCTGCCCTGCAGTCCGACCCGCAGCAACAGGAGCTTTTCCGGAACTTCAAAAGCATCTCCAAGGCCTTGGTGGAGCGTGGCGGCATGGTCACCAGCAACCCCCTCGGCTTCTGACTGCTCCCCACCAGGGCCTGGCCTGGCACATGCCTTCTCTCAAGCCCAGCCCCCCTCCTGCAGGCCCTGGTTCTGCCTTAAAGAGGGGCTGGCCCTAGGGCCCCGCTGCTCTGGGAAGCGCACTTAAGGCCTCTCAATAAAGGTTCTCGCAAGCCACGCTCCGCTGCTGTCTCGTCTTTCCCTCGCTGCCTGCCTCCCTCCCAAAGAAAGGAGCCAGAAGCGTGGGGAGTTTGCCCCTTTTGCTTTATTTTGTTTTATACAAGTGACTAAATAAATAGAGTAACAAAAGCAGCTACGTGGGCCCCCAATACCAAACACCCCAGCTTCCTCTGACTGCTGGCTAGGGTGCCCACCCCCTTCCTCCTCCCAGGGTACCACTGCCCGCCTCCCGCCCTACACAGGACACAGTGGACAGGGCGGGCAGAGCAGGAGATCACATTTTGGGGTTAGAAGAAGGGACCCAGGAGACAGGGATTCTTCATATAAAAAGGGAAGTGTCTACTAAAAAAATAGTCAAAAAACGTACGAACGTCTATTTCAACCCCGCCCAAAGGCTTACAAAAACAGTAAAGCTAAAAATAACCAAAGATCCCTTGTACACCCCCGAGGGAAGGGGAGGGACCAGGCACTGCCGGTGAGAGTCACAGTGGCAAGCCCCTCGGAGGGCACAGGACGGACAGAAGCACCAAGTACAGGCCAAAGGAAGAGATCGACACGCCCCTGCTGTGCACTCTACATAACGTCCACAAAGAACTCACTGGGGTTGCCCATGGCCATGTGGAAGCTTTGGCGGCTCGCCGTCAGTTCTGGGGGCACAGAGCCCAGGTCTCTGACTGGAGGGGCCCCGGGGGGCTGCACGGCTGGAGGGACAGGGGGTGGAGGCGGCGGCATCATGACCACCATCATGGGATTGTAGGGGAGGGCCATCCCGGGGGGCGGTCCGTAGGGATGGAGGCCAGGGTGGGCTCGGAGATTGGGAGCACCCCCTGACGAGCCTCTGGAAGGGGGAGGGCCCCCATCAGCCCCGCCTGGATCCCCGCCCCGCCGGAGGCTGCCCCCACGGCTGGAGGGCTCAGACTCACTGCCACTGCCGGACTTGGACTCTGGGGCCCGCTCCTCAGGCCTCCCTGTACGCCCTGCCCCCCCATCGCTGCGCGTTGACCCACTGCTCCGGCTCCCTGTGGGGGTGGAGGGGATGGGGCGACCTGAGCCCTGGCCCAGCCTCCCTTGGCCTCCCCAGCCCCCGCCTCTCCTCCCTGGTCCCCCTGCCCGGGCCATCCCCAGCCTCCGGCAGCATTGACGTCGGACAGTGACTTACCCTCGCTGTGCTGGCTGCTGGCACTGCCGCCCCCGTAGGTGTAGGACGAGAGCTCGTGGTAGGGTGGCGGCTGGGGGCTGTATGGGTGCGGGGCCGGGTACTGGTATGAGAAGGTGGGCAGCAGGGGCCAGGGGGTCGCCCCAGGCAGAGGAGCCAAGGTGTCCTGGTCCGACGCCCCGCTGGAACCATCATTGTCATTCAGAGACAAGTTGACAAGGTCTGGAAAGCAGGAGAGGAGACCAAAAGTCACTGCTTCAAGAGGCGCCGTTTCCCCAGAGCCATCCCCGCAGGGTAGGGGGAGGCCGAAGACAAGCCCCTCTGACAGCAAACTCCCCTGGGTCGCTGCCGTGAGTCCAGAGCTCACCCAGGGCCACAAGTCCCACGCACTCTCATGAGACGCAGGAGACAGCCCGTCCCCCAGCCCCGCACCCAGCGCAAGTTCGCCCACAGAACACGGCTGGGAGTCGCCAGCCAGGGCAGGGGGTGCGGCTGGAGGGGCAGGGTGGGAGCCACCCTCCGGGGGCCAGCACAGACACTCACAGCTCTCACAGCCGCCGCTGAGGTCCCCGAAGACGTAATAGCACTGCTCGGAGAAGGTGATCTTGTTCACGGTGTGTCGGATGAGACCCGCCTTGAGCAGCCCACTGGCGTACTTGCGGGCCTCCCGCCGCTCAGGAAAGCCTTCCACGTGATGGTAGAGCCAGTCCACCACGTCCGAGCCTGGGAGCACCCGGAGCAGAGAGGCGCTCAGGTTCTCCGCCCCGACACTGGCCTCACCCCGCCTGGCCATTCCCAGCCAGGGCCTCCCCGCCATGCCACCTGTCCAGGACCCAGCCATACCCAGAAAAGCATTAGGGATAGTGATCTTGAGCCACATGCGGTCCCGAACTTCCAGCCCGGACTCTGGGGCCGCCATAGCCTTGGTCACAGACGCCATGTCCGTGTGGATGGAGAGACCCCGGCCCTCACAGCCTGTCCGAGAAGAAAAGAGAGGTCAGAGGTAGGGCCCACTGCCAAGGAGCGGTGGGCCACGGCACAGGTGAGAGGGAGGGGAGGGAAAGGTGGGCTGGGGGCTCACCCTCAGGCAGAGAGGACCCCGATGTCATGGTGCTCATGGACGAGGAGCCGGGATAGGCTGGGAAGGTGCCAGTCAGCGCAGCAGAGTGAGACACCCAGGCAGCGGGGTCGATGGGCTGGATGGGCTCATCTGGGACAGAGAAGGCCCCTGTGATCATTTCCCTGCCGTTCCCCGACTCAGACTCCCAGGCCCCTGCCCTGACCCTCCTCCACCGATTCCTGTCACCTGGAGCCCCAACCCCCGCTCCCCAGTCTCCTGCTCCCCCCCGCCCCGCACTCACTTCGAGGAAGAGTGAAATAGGCCTGAGGAGAGGGATCCCAGCACTTAGCCACCGTCAGCACAATGGGGCTGTGGGGAAGGGAGCAGCAGTCACACAGGGGTGGCGGGGCCAGGTCTTGGGAAGCCGGACGGAGGGGACAGAGAAGAGACCACACACGGGGCTGGGCTACAGGGCTGAGGTGGGGAGGGTCCGAGGCAGGGGACCCGCTGACATGGACAACTCTCGAAACAATGCCGACAGACACGAGGGAGCACACGCGCTACGGGTCCATCCGGAGCCGGTCCACGAACAGGGAAGCCATGCCACGCCGTTCAAGGACGGGGACAGACACACGCACGCGCATGCACCCCACACACGGGGAAAGACCACATCGAGCGGATGTCAGAGGCATCTGCAGCCCCCCAGCTCCCAATCCAGGTGGGGGTCACGCAGGCACTCCCTCGCCCCACGGTGATTTGTCATGTTAAGCGGTTCTGCCCTGTACGCTCCCTGGACCCTCGACGTCATGCCGCATCCCCCCCGCTGAAGCCGGAGGCACTGGGAGAGCAGAGCAGAGGGCCCCGCCGGCCCGGCGGCTCACCCTGGCTTGTGCACGATGTCCCGCAGCACCCGCACTGCGTCGTCGTTGCTCATGTTCTCGAAGTTCATGTCATTCACCTGGAAGACGGGCCAGCGGGTCAGAGGAAGGCAAGGCGGACGGTCGCCCCGCCCACAGCCCTGGCACACCCACCTGCAGCAGCATGTCGCCCGGCTCGATGCGCCCGTCAGCCGCCACGGCACCCCCCTTCATGATGGAGCCGATGTAGATGCCGCCGTCGCCCCGCTCGTTGCTCTGGCCCACGATGGAGATGCCCAGGAAGTTGTACTTCTCTGCGGAGGGAGCGCACATGACGGGGGGAAGCCCGCCCCGCACTCGATCCCCAGCCCCGGAGGCCTGGCCCCGCGCCCCCGCATACCCATGTTCAGCGTGACCGTGATGATGTTGAGCGACATGGTGGAGTCGGTGACGCTGCTGAAGGACGAGGCCTGTGGGGGACACGGGAAGGAGCTGGGCTGCCTCCAATGACCCGGGGACAAGCCCTGGAGTCGCACTTCCTGTGCCCCCTAAATCAGGGCCCCCAGCTTCTCCAAGGTCCAGCTGTCCCGCCAGAACCCCCTCACCCTCTCCAGGCGGGGTGGCCGCTGTTTCCTCCGCCGCCGGTGGCGCTTGAGGAGGCGGGAGGCGCTGCTCTGCTCCGTGGAGCTGCTGAACCTGTCAGGAGGTCGGGAAGGGGAGCTCGCAGGCAGAGCGACGGGAGGCGCGGCTGGACGGGGGAAGAGAAAGGGCGGGTGCCATACCTGCTCATGGTGTCATCCTCGTCTGAGTCTCCCAGGCTGGTGCTCTCCAGCTCGCTGGTCATGAGGGTGGAGGAGCTCTCGTACCCAGCCAGGTGGCGCTCCAGCCTGGAGGGGCCACTGGGCCTGTGGCCCCCCGCTGCGTGCGAACAGGAACCTCAGAATCCAGGCCTCTCACTGCTCACCTTTAGCATAGCTCGGGCCTACCCCAAGACCTCCCCAGCTCCCGGCGTACCCGGCCCTCAGGGCCTGCCCCCCTCACCGCCATGCTCACTGCTGTCTCTCCTGCGAGGCCGCTCCCGCCGCAGAGACACAACCGACTCCGTTTCTGTCTCAGGCTCCAGGTTTTCCCGGCTGCTGGACACATTAGGGCTGGGGGGGAGGGGCAGGAACACATCAGGGGGACAGGGCTTCACCTCAACTTCTCCCCCCGCCAAGGGGCTTGAGTCCCCTCCTCACCTCCCTCCCCTGGACTCAAGAACCCCAAAGACTCACTGGAAGGATGGAGGCCTGGAGTCCCCAATGCCGCTGGTCCTCTCCGGGGGCAAAGGGGGTAATGGTGGGGGGGGTGGCGCCAGTTCTGTCCGAGGCTCATGGGCTGGGGGAGGCATCTCGGGTTGGGGGTTATCTGATGACACTAGCTGGAAAGATGCAATGACAAAAACCGGCTCAACCAGGAAGAGAGGTGCCCAAGGTGAGAGTAAGGGAAGGGACTTGGGGGAGGATAGGGTCTGAGCAAGCGCATGGCCGGCGAAAGGCACAGAAAAAGCAGGAGCGAGCAGCAAAGGCTGAGGAGCTCCACTGGCTCTCTGAGCAGGTGAAGCAGCAAAGAGCCAGGGCATCCAGCTCCTGGACAGGGGGCAGACTGAAGCTCAGTGCAGCCTGGGATACAGGAGGGACGGGGCACTCACCCAGGACACCACCCTTCCGTTGAAGCAGGGAAGGCGGGCGTTGTCATCCGAAATCTCCTCCTTCACCACCCTGCCGAGAGACAGCACAAAAGCCAGTGACAATGGCCTAGCGCCCCCCCCCCACCAACACACCCCCATTCAAGGCTTCTCCCGATCTTCGTCCGGTCAAGGACGCTGACTTTCCCACACCCTGACCAAGTCCTTGTCCCTGCGCTGAAACGCTTCTTTGCTCTCACACCTAGAGTGTCTCCAAATTCACCCCTTTCCTTTTTTCTCCTCCTCTCCCCGATTCATCCTCGGGTTTTCATGCTGCTCCAAAGATTTCCTTGAGTCTAATTCAAACCTCTCACTCCAACCTCAAAGGCCACCCCATCGCCTCCGGTGACCCCAGCTGCCCTCAATGTCTGTCTGACCTTAGGACCCTTGATGGCACCTCCCCCAACCTCCATCCCGCTCCTCACACGCCAGCCCCAAAGCCTTTCGTCCGAAGTCTCTGATTTCATGCTTTCCTTAGTTTTCTCTATCTCACTCCCAGAGAGCTACCCCAACGTGCTTCCTTTCCCCTCGTAAAAATACCCACTACAGGGGCGCCTGGGTGGCACAGCGGTTAAGCGCCTGCCTTCAGCTCAGGGCGTGATCCCGGCGGTATGGGATCGAGCCCCACATCAGGCTCCTCTGCTATGAGCCTGCTTCTTCCTCTCACACTCCCCTGCTTGTGTTCCCTCTCTCGCTGGCTGTCTCCATCTCTGTCAAGTAAATAAATAAAATCTTTAAAAAAAAAAAAAAAAATACCCACTACAGTGAAGAATGGTACTTTCTCAGGACGCTAAGCACGAGGTGAAGCCCAGCTTCCCATTCCCCTGTGGCTCCTCTGGCACAGAATTCTACACTAAGCACCCCGGCCTTGGGGTTGGTCATCTCTCCTACGGGATCCTTCGGATGGACGGGACTTGCCCCTTCTTCTCAACCACCACGGGAAATCATGGGTGCCTATTCTGTCCAACACCGTATCCTGGTCACACAGCAATGAACCTGACGCTTGGTAAGCGGGAAAGTATCTACTGAATAAACCTGTGAACTAGGAGACTCTCTGTCCTGAACAGATTGTCTCTCTCACAGACACACATCCTTGCCTCCAAATTAGGACAGCCTGTCTGATTAACCCTTTAGCCTAATATGGTTCTAGCAGCCTGAATACATAACGACTTAGTCCCATTTGTTATCAATAGGGCAACTCAGCCCAATCACTACCGTCCCGCTGTCTCAATATAACACAGTATTCCTCACAACGTAACCCAGTCTCGCCATAGTCCAGTCTGGCAAATTATTCCACTCCGTGTGACCTCATTTACAGACTAGTCAGACTTAATACTAGTCACAATTACAACTGACCAAAACGTTCTCTTGTCACTTACCCACGCTAAGCTCTTTCCGCTAATTGTGTCCATTTCACAGATTATGCCGATAACAAAAAGAACCTTGATCTAACTCCCAGGTAACTCCCAAGACAGTCCCACTGTCCCAATGTCCAACAGTCTTTCTCAGTTGAGGCCAGTCCATTCCGAGATCCTGGGCCCGGGACTGTCCCAGTCTAATCCAGCCTGCCTTCAAGGGCTGAGGCTGGTTACCTGGAGGGATCAGCCTCGAAAACTATAAACACATTTGTTACTTCAAGTCCTAGTCTAGCCCAGAATGACCCAGATTATTCCAGAATAGCCCAACATGTTTTAGCGACAGCCTAGAACGTCCCCTCATGCAGCTATCTGCACTGGCATAGACCCCAAAGCCCCGTCTACCCCTCTGCAGTGTCTCCATAAAAACTAGGCCCCAACAGAAGCTAAAAATCAACCAATCCAACCCAGTAGAGACCAGAACCGCCGAAGTTTCTCCAGAACAGCCTCACCTACTCCAAGGCAGCCTAGAACACCCTGATTCACCATTCTCTACGCCAGTACGGACCAGAATGCCTCCAGACAATCCCGTCTGCGGTAGTATGGTCCAGAAAAACCACCCAGAATACCCCCAAATTAACCAGTGTGCCCCACTCTATTCCAGTATAGCCTAATCTTTCCTAATCTGGTTTGGCAGAGCCCGGTGTGTCGTCCTACAGCTCCGTGCGCCTCAATCTGTCCAAGCATAACCTTGCCCGTCCTGGGATACCCAATCTAACGCCAGCATTCTACAGTCGGCTGCACTGGAGCCCAGAAAAATCCCAGCACGGCCCAGAGCAGACCTGTGGCTCCCCACGGTACCCAATCCACCCCAGCACAGCCCCCATCAGTTCCAACCTAGGCCTCGCGCTCACCCGAAATCCTGATCCATAGACTTGAAAAAGTACTTAGCGCCCGCGGGCCGCTGCAGGACGCTCTTGAAATCGCCGAGGGTGATGCGCTCGGCGGGAACGGGGATCTTCACCAGGTAGGGAGTCTCTTCTTCATCCAGGTGGTAAATCACCTTCGTCTCCCCGACACCACCGCCCCCCGCGCCGCTGCCCGCCATGGTCTCGCCCGCGCGCTCCCGGGCTCTGCCGCCCACCCAACGGGGCGAAGCGCCCCCGCCGCGCCTGCGCACACCCGCACCCCACCGCGCGAGCGCGGACAGAGACGGCCGGGCGCAGGAGAGGTGCAAAGGGGAGGGGGGCGGGGGTCAGCGGAGTGGCGGCCGACGGAAGGGGGGGCGGGCCGTGGGGCTCGACCCGAAGCCGCGGACCCGGCCGCCACCACCTCCGTCACCGCCGCCGCGCGCCACCGCCGCCGACGTCGCGGGCGCCCTTCAGCACCCCGCCCACCTCTCCTCATGTCACGTGGCCCGAGTCGGCCCGCCCCATCACGTGACTCATCCAAGTCACGTGACCGCATCGGCCCCCTCCTCCCAGCGCCCCCGCCACGTGATCGTTGCTTTCAGCAACGGTCTCCCAATCTTCAACGGCCCCGCCCCCAAATGTATCCCCACCCGCGTCCTCCGGGTACCCGGGCGAATCTGGCCCCGGCCCTAGGGGTGCTGGCCGCCGGCTCCCACCCTGCTCTGCCCTGCTCGGGCGGGGAGCTCCAAGCAACGCTGATCCCCTGGAGCGTGCGTGTTGGGGGACTGGATGGGGGTTGGTGGAGGTCCTGGGCCGGGGCGCGGTGGAGGCAAGCCAGCTGAGGCCGCGAGGCTTGTGAGGGGGAGTGGGGGAGGCGCAGAGCCGGGTCGTTTTCCGCTCGGGCTCTGGAGGTGGGCTTCAAGTCTTCCTGCGGGCCTGTCCCCCCCCTCCCTCCTAAGCAGGACAGTCAGTGAGGGCTATAAACACAAAAGAGCCCACTCTGCTTTATTTACAACACGCAGGCTGTCTGTACAAACAGCTGGCCAATATTATTAAAAACAAAAGAGGTGAGTGAGCGGACCGTCACCTTTCTGTTTTCCTTCCTCCCTTGGCCAGACCCTGGTTGGTACTCCACCTCTGAGCTGCCCTGCCCGAAAGGGGAAGTCCAAAATTAAAAATACAACAGGTGTAGAATAAATGGGGAGATAAAAGAAAAGATGAGGAAGGGGAGTGCTCTATTTACACTAGAGTTTTATAGACAACTGTCCCATTCCACCCCAGCTCCAACCTTGGCCCAGAAAATGAGGGGGTGGCAGGTCTAAGGGACAGAAATTAAGTGTCTAGGGACCCAGACAGCCTCCCACCCCCAACTGTAATGGGTCCATGTTCAAGTCCACAAGGTGGGAAGGAAAGGTTAAGGTTGGAACGTGAGACACTCATTTCCAAACCAGCCTCCCTTGGGAATTCCTGCCTCGAAGTGGGACAATAGCCAAGCTCCAGGGGTAAGCTGAGGACCCTGAGGCTCAGGTCCCAAGTCACACACGTTGTCATTTGGAAGTCCCAGCCTGGAGACGGCGATGTCAGGGCTCTCCAGATTTGGGAGGCCCCCCTAACCGCCGGGCCTCTGGCCGCAGTTCCTTGCATTTCTGGCAGTAAAAGAAGTCGGGGACATTGGTCTTCTTGATCTTAGCACAGGACAGATGGATCCAGGTCCCACACAGGCTGCACTCAATCATGGGCCGCCCTGCAAAGGGCTTTCGGCAATAGCATGTGATCAGGTCCCATGAGTCATCACCTGGGGAAAGAAGGTTTGGTTGGTGTTCTGCCTGAACTCTTGGGTCCACAACAGCCCCAGCCCCTCCTCCCAGCTAACCGCGGACAGCCCCAGACCTCTCACCTGATTCTACCATGATGTCCTCATCCATGACCCGCATCTCGCCCTCACTGGAGCTGGCATCTCCATCTTGGCTCGTTTCAGTGCTGCCCACCTCCTTGCTCTCGCTGTCAGTGGGAGGGGCTCCTTCAGGGTGCCCCGTGGCAGGGGGCCTAGGAGCCTCGGGGGGTGTTGGCAGCACAGGGGTTGGGGCTTCACCCCCTCCCATTGCTGCCATGTCCTCCTCCTCCTCCTCCTCCTCCTCCTCGTCAGAGTCTGTGTCACTGGGGGGTGCCCGGGGAGGCCCAGGAGGTGGGAGTCTATCCCCCCGATCTGCCTTTTTCAACTTCCGTTTCTTGCTCTTCTTAATTCGAGACCTCTTTTCCCCATCCCCGGGAGCTGGCCGAGGCCTCCGAAGCACCCCAAAGCCAGCCCCCCCTCCTGGCCCCAACTTTCGGTTCTTTCGGTCCTTCTTTCGAGGAGGCTGGGAGAGGTCCCCCTGGGAAAGGGGTACGGGGGTGAGAGCAGCAGGGGGCCGGGAGGCATGTGTCAGGGATGTGGGGGACAGTGGAGACGCCATTTTGGGCCCATCTAGATCAAAGAGAGAGTCCTTGAGCTTCATCTTCTCAAGCAGGGTTGCACTGTCAGGGGCCTGCAGACGAGAGAAAGTGGACCTCGGGGGTCCTGGCTGAGTGGGACCTGCTTGAGCCGCCCTTCTCTTGGATGATTTTGCTTTCTTAACAAAGGTCTGGATGGTTCGGAGGTCTGAGGGGGCCGAGTCCCAGCCATCACTGTCTGCCGCACTCTCACCTCGCAATGGAGAGCTGGAGCCAGAGGCCGGCCAGTCACTTTCCTTGAAAGGGGGGAGAGACCAGGGTCAGCGGGCAGCCCGGTGGCATCTCAGCCCCTCTATGACCCAGCTTAAATGCCAGGGACAAGATCTACCCGGAAATATCCTGCCCAGACCACCCAAAATCACTATACTCAGAACTGTCCTGTCCCCAATTCCCCTCAGCACTTCCTCTTGAAAACTTCCATGTTACCTCTGCCCTCACATTCTGGCCATCTCCACAGTCCCCCTTGCCTTACAGCACTGCCTCCCCCGGCCCAGAACTCTATTTCTTTATCTCTGTTTCCTCAAATGCATTGAGAAGCACCTTCCATGAACACCCCCAGGCCATTCACTGCGGCTTCAGCCACCCCAAGGGACTAGTTTTCCCACCAGTTTCCAATTTCCCTGCTCTTACCCATCACATCTGCTAGGTTTCTCCTATAAAGTAACGCAGTCCCCTCGGCTCCTCACCCCTCTACGGCCTAGGTCATCACCCTCAGGCTGGCCGTCCTCCAGTCCCTACCTCTTTGCTGGGGGGGATGTAACCGGCATAGGCCAAGACAAAACTGCAGAATTTGTTGAAATCCTCAATTGTTCTCCGACGCTTCTCTGGTGGCTGAAAGGAAGGAAACATGTATCGCAAGAAATTGAAGAGAGACATTCCCAAAGGCATAGTCCCTGAAGTGAGAATCTAGAAAAAGCCGGGGGGGCGGGGGGCTTCCGGCAGTAATACTAGGCTGCAAAGGTAAGGGAAAGCTCACCTGAGTTTCTGGCTTCAGGGTCGGAGGTGGATCTGTGAAAGCAATAAAAGCTGAGTCAAGGCACCAGCAAAGAGTCTGTGCGAAACCCCACCTCTAAATCTCGGAGGTCCCAAGCGAACCCCCTCTTCCCTCAGGTCCCCCAGCCAGGCCAGCAGGTCCCCAGCTGTGCTGGACCCGCCCCTGCTCCCCCTTCCGCCCTGCGAGGGGCGGAGCCAGGGCGCGGCGCCCTCTCAGGCCTCGCTATAGCGCTCCCCTTCCCCCCACCGGAGGCCTGGCGCCCCGCCCCCCCCAACTCACGGTTTCTCTAGACTCCAGTCTACTCGATCTCTTGGCGCCCCACCCCGCCATACCGCTCCCCGGACCGCGCTCGGGCGGCCGCCTGCCCCTGTCCTTCACACGCGCCCAGCGCCCCGAGTTCCTACCCGGCCGCGATCTACCGCCTGGGGCCCTCCGAGACCGCACACGCAGCCCGCCGGCCCCCAGGGTCCAGGATGACCACGCTGAACCGCTCCCCGCCCTCCGGCCCCTTCTACTCGAGCACGAGGCCCGGCGCGCCCCTCACCCCCACCCTAAACACACACAGGCACACACATCCAACGCCACTTCGCGGCCGGGACAGACCAGAGAGCTCTAACCCGGACGCGGCCCCACCTGCCCCCCCCATACCGCGCTCCCCACAATTTCGCCGTCCCTCCGCCCCCATCCGGGGCTTTGGCCCCTCCCCGTCTCGAGCTCCTCGG
>NC_048234.1:2074440-2093520 GCF_002007445.2 Ailuropoda melanoleuca
AACTCGCCGGTCTCAACCCCCCACACCCCGCCCCACCGCCCTTACAACTACCCGGCTCTCCTCGCTTCCCAGCTCTCTCTCCCCACAACTGCCCGCCCTGTACAGGTCTCTCTACCGCAGACAATACCCAGACCCCCTCTTCTCCCCACAACTATCTGCCCACCCCTCCAACAATCACCGGGCTATCTCCGGCGGCAACTACCCGGAGCTCCACCGCCACAAACTCCCCCACCTCGGCGAACTACCGGGCTCCTCACTCAGTCCTCTTGTACATCCTCCCTCCTCAACAACTCTCCGGCTCCCACATTCCCCCAGCCTCCCAGCCTCAGGGCCCCAACGTGCTGGAGGCCCTTTCGGGCCCCTAACCCCGGAGCTCCGGGGCTCCAGCTCCCACTCCCCACCCCCCCACACACATTCACGGTGTCTCATCTCCAACTACCCCTAGCCCAGTCTCCCACTTCTCTTTTCACCAAGGTCTCTCAACTCGTCGCTTTCCCACCTCCAGGGGCAGGCCCCCGACCCCCTCCCCGCGCTCCCCCGCTGGGCTCCGGGGATCGACCTCCAAGTTTGCCAATTGATTCCTCGCCCGCCCCCCACCGGCTCAGCACTCCGTGCCGGTCGAGAGCTCACCTTCGGGACTGGGCTCCGCCATGGCTTCCAGCATCGCCCCCTCCCCTCCTCCCGGTCCGGCGCCCCCCTCCCCTGAGCCGGGGATCCCGGTGCCGCCTCCGGTGCTCGGTGCTCCTACTGCCTCGCTCCACAGAGGTGTCTGCCTCGGCCCGGTTATGACTCGAGTCCGCTAGCCGCTACCGCCACCTCCCTCTACCCCTGCCTCCCGCACTCCCGGACCGGGCCCCCTCCCCCCGCGCCGCCGGCCGCCTGCTCCCTCCTCCTCCTCCTCTCTCCTCCCTCCCTCCTCCTCTCTTCCCCCTCCCTTCGCGGGCGCCGACGCGCAATGCATCAAGGGGCTTGTAGTCCGTCCGGGGGCAGCGGAAAAGAGACCGTATAGGCCTCCGGAACTTCAGTTCCCAGCAGGCCGAGGAAGAGCGCAGGCGCACTAAACCGCTCCCCTCCCCCGGGGAGTGGCGGGGAGATTGGGAGCCGAGGGTAGAGCGGAAGAGCGCGCGCAGGCTCCTGGGAAATGTAGGCTGGGCGGGACTAAGAACGAAGGAAAAGAAGGGATTAGAACTCTCGGCCACCATACTGCCTCATTCTGCGGCTTCTTTCTCCCCTCCGGGGGACCGCCCCACTTCCGGCCAGACGGAGAAGTGGCTGCTGGGGAATGAAGTTCTCCTGATGATAATGGCTCCCTCCTCCCCGTCTTCTCCCTCCCTTGAATTCCACCCACCGGCCACAGGCACAAAGTCTGGCCAAGTGAGATGCAACCGACGACAGAGTCCTCTGGCCAGTTCCCACGCACTAAAATCTCTTTCTTAATCCAAAGGCTATAACGAACTTGGATGCATTTCTCTAAAGCAGGTACTTTCAAACTTTCTCCCCAGGAACTCAAAGGAAAAAACAAAACAAACCACTGTGTTTTTTACAGCGGGACCCAATACACACGTCTATAAAACTGAAGTTTCACAAAACGACATTCGGAGTATTCCATCACAACAAAAACTCTTTTTTTTCCCGTTAAGTTAAAACCCAACAACAGAATAAACCAAAATATATTACTATCCCTCCAACCTCCACTTTCCCCACCAGAAGACAACTAAAAAGACAAAGAGGGCAGGAAGCAACACAAAGCAAAATCCAGTTCAGCTTGGTGGTTTCCTCTTTATTGATGTGCCTCCTACCTTTCCCCCACAATTTCAGTCCCTTCCATCTACCCCCAAAAAAGAAGGTAGTGAAAGAAAGGGAATGTTGGGGTTCTGAGCCCCTTGGGCAGTTAGAAAGGGAACAGAAACCAAAACCATCACTGGGTGTGACAGATTGACAGTCGAGAAGTCTACAGCAGAGTGGGAAAGGTGGTAAGAGAAAGGGGAGAGAGGAGAGGTCCAAGAGGCCACCTCCCCCAGGAACCCTCCTGCTAAGAGGGGCTGGAGGAGAGCCTCAAACATTAGAAAGTGCAGGTCCTGAAGAAGGGAGGTGGTGGTTGAGCCCGAAGGAGGAGTAGATCAAGGAAGGGGGGCCACCTCTCTCTTTGTAGAATGGGACCCCCCACCTCAAGGGGAGCAGCTTCACAGACCGTAGACACTTTCATCACTGTAGGCGATGTATAGAAAGAAGTCTTCTTCATGGTGTTCCTGGGGCGGAGGCAGAAAACGATGGTATTCAGACATCTGGTCTGTAGTTACTTGAACCACCCACTGCCCAGACCCATTCTTTGAAAGCCCCTTCTTTCTGAAGGGCCCCCAAACACTCTGGCCCTGATTCACTCCCTCACTTGCTCCAGGCTTTAGCAGCCAAGCAGTATTAGCCCTAGCACCAGTCCTGGGCAAAAAGATCTCAACCTGTTCCCTGCTGCTCTGGAAGCGGGAGAAACTGCAGAAGAGTGAGGGTCAGAACCATCGCTCCAGCTCACTGTTCCTTCCCTTGCCTGTACTCCTACTGCCCTCGTCCAAACCTTCAACAGATGACTACCCCAGGATTTTAAAGTCAAAGATAAAATTGGGAGATAAGCAAGCCAGCTAGTCCAAGAACTGCTAACCTGAAACTCTCTTCCCCTCAAGCTCTTCCAACACCCCGCCAAAGCCTCGACTCCTCTCCAGTCACCATACCTGGTATAGCTGACCCATTGTGGCACTGGTGGGTGGAATGACGTTGTTGACAAAGAAAAACAAGGCATCCTCAGCTCGGAGATGAATTCGCTTCCGGATCAAGAAGTAGAACTGACCAACTGCCAGAGAGACAAGGTATGATGAAGCCCCAGAGGGTCACAAATGGCCTGTGGAGCCTCTTCCCGCAGAGACTGCACTCCCACCCGCAGGAAGCAAACCTGGGTACCGGGTCAGGTCCCCACCTGTGAGATCAGAAGGCACCAGGTATTTCTTTTTGTCCAGGTCTCCTATCCGAGCTTTGGGAGCCTTTTCTACTATCACCTGATAAAGAGAAGATGAAAATTAGAAAACACTGGGTAGACAGTCCCACAGTTACACCTGTCAAGAACTCAAGTAACAAAATTCCTAGCACCCAAACCCATCCGACTCATTTTTCTTTGTCTCAGAACACGCGGTGCAGCCTCGAGTAGAGATCCTGACCCCACTGCGTCGGACTCACCTAAACATCCAGGATCGCTCGGTAGAGAGTCATGATAAACAACTCTCTTAATCAGGCAGCGATGACTCGTCTGGGCCGACTAGAGCGTCCACCTCAAACACCCAGCTAGCTGGGGGGGATGGCCATGTGAGGCTCAGACTGTCAAACTCCCTGCAGCCTGCCACACCACTCCCCACGTCTCCCTCTGCCATCCACGTCCCCTCACCCCCCAGCTCTCCCGCTGCCCGCTCTGTTCAACCTCGGGTCCCAGCAACAGCAGCTTCGGGCCGTTCCCGACCCCGCCACGGCCGGCAGCCCGATGCCCGCGCTGCGCGGCCGGACCCCAACCCCGGGCTGTGGCGTCAGAGCCAGCGCCCCGCGCCCTCGGCCCTGGCTACTGTCCTCACCGGAACCCGGTCCGGGTATTTCTTTCGGATCTTCTCGCCCTCAGAGCGGCGTTTCTCGAACGGATGCTCCTCTTTATACACGAACTTCATCCTCCCGGGAACCGGGCTGGACCGGGCTGGGCTGAGGGAACCCGGGGGGGCCGGGACGGGGGGCGGCGGCGACGGCGGCGACGCGCGGGCGGACTCGGCGGAGCGATCCCGGCACTTGCGCCACTTCCCTATTCACCAACCCCGCCCCCGACCGTCCGGGGCCGCCCCGCCTGCTAGGTTACGCCACTAGCGCAGCGGCCGGGACGCCGCCAGCGTAGCACCACCTACTGACCGCCCCCCTCACGCCGTCTGCGTAATCGCTTTGGAATCAACTTGTGGGCTACGCAGGCGACGTAGCAAAGGTGGTTGGCTTGTGCCATGGTCGAAAATAACTGCAAACCCACGTTCCGACCTTCCCCCACCAAGCTGGAGACCAAAAGGGCTAGGAGCTGCTAATTATAATTTGATGCTCCGTTCTCCGGAAGTTCTTTTCGGAAACGAGGTGAAAGGGGGAGGGGAGTGAAGGCAGAGATAATTATAAGGATAGCTATTCACGAAACGCGTTGGTACGCCGAAGGCGGCAGCTGACACCAAAACAAAGTAGTACCCAAACGGAGAAGCTGGGTCTCCGGAAAGAAAGCAGGGCAGAAACGAAATACATATTCGGAGAGACGCACAGAATGCCCAGGTTCCAATAAGGAGTGGACCAACAGGGACCGGAGAGGAGGTCCGAAAGGTAGGGACTACGTCAGCGCGGAGGAACACTTTCGGGTTCGTCCCCGCGAAAAATCATGTGATCTCGGAGAAGGGCGGAGCGTCACGTGGCGGCTGCGGGAAGTAGAGCCGGCCGCGGGGAGGGGGAGGGGCGGGGCGGAGCCGGCGGGGAGGCTGCTGCGGCCGGGGGCCGAGGGCTGGGGCGCCAGCCGCCTGCGGGCAGCGGCTGCCTGCCCTGTCCACGTCGGTCCCCCGGCGAAGTCCCGCCTCTCTGGTTTCTGGTCCAGCTTTCTCCTCCCTTCGTACCGCTGTGTCCTACTGCCCTGCCGCTCAGGTTCCCTGGGGACACACAGCTGTCCTTTCTCTCCCCGGCAGGGCACCATCCTGTGGCTAAGGCCCTTCCCGCCAAACCGTCTGATGTCGAGGTTCCCTGCTCCTTCTCCCAAAGCCAGCAGCACCTCCCCGATCCTCGTCCCTCCTGCTTAAGTGACAGGGTGAGTGTGAACAAAGGCTCCTCCCCTCATTTCCCAGCCCAGAGAGAAGAACCTAGGGCAGCTTTGGTTTCAAAGTTATAATGCATGGTTTAAAAGAGAGGAAAGGAAAAAAAAAAAAGAGAGAGAGAGAGAAAGCTGGTTACAGGTCTGAGGGAATCTAGGAAGAAGGGAAAATAGAGGGAAAAGGGCGGGGAGGGGACAAGTTGGGGAAAATCCAGTGGCCCCAAAATCCCAGTTTCCCACCCGCAGCCCAGCCCTTGGAGTGAAGAATTAGATCAGTTTTGTACAAGAGTTTTTAAAAAATCAAATCACAACAAAGCTGGCTTGGCTTTTCTTTGAGCCTCCTGGATTACCGAATGTCTGTCACTCTGCCCAGTCCTGTCTCTCCACCAGACAGTGTCAGCTCTCCTAGGCCTCCGCTCCTGTCCCAGTCTGGGGTTTCCAGGGAGTGCAAACACGAAGTTAGAGTGAGGCTGCTTCAGAGTCTGGCCCATGTGTCCATCCAGACTCCATCTGGAGTGCAGGGCTTCCAGGGCAGAGAGGGGCGGGAGGGGCAGACCCTGCCCACACAGTCCTCACCACCGGACAGGGCAGCAGGCGGCATCCTGAGGGCTCACCCTCCCTTTCCCCCCCCACCCCGACTCAGGTGGAGGGGAAGCAGCTGTCACCAGAGCCTGTGTTGGTGAAGGTTTCGGCTCAGCACAGAACGGACATCAGCAGTGAACCTGGGACAATAAGAACTTGAATTGGTAGAGTCCTTATAGCTGATATCCTCACAACACGAGGGTTAGGCGGCCTCAGTGGAGATGTGGGGTGGAAGTGATCACCATTTTCACATGCAACTGACATCCAGTTTGCCCAAAAACCCACTGGTTAAAAGTGATGAGCTTTACTGTAAGAAGGCTTGGGTTCAAATGCTAAGTTCTTAAGGGAAAAGAGATAAGTCAGTCAAACAGGACACATTTTTATTCCCTTTTGGGAGCCCCCACCTCCTTTCCTCAGAAACCTAAGCATCTAACTTCCCTTACCTGAGCGCATCCAGCATCGGAAGCAGGTTGAGAAGGGCGGTGTCACTGGGGTCACTAAACCACGATTTGATGGGGATGGCATTGTCTGGGGCGGGTAAAAATAAATGTGCATGAGAAAAAAGAAAGAGTTCAAGAGACAGGCTGATTTTTCTTTTATTTGGGAATGGGGATCGTTACTTTAAAATATGTTCCTCTCCCCGACCCACCCAAACCCAGCAACCTAAGTAAAACCTTCCCGATTCATCCTCCTAAATAAAATCGACTTTTAATCACTCTATCTCACGTCAGCGTGAAGCTTCTAGGCAAACTCATCACCACTATGTCTGTGAAGCAAATTGGGTCTGAGCACCATGGACTATGAAATGGATGTGTGGGGGAAGGGAAATGTCTCACATAAAAGAGAAACACCTTGCATCCTGACCTACAGTAAACCAGGAATCCCAGCTCCAGGCTTTCAGAATACCTTCTCAGAACCACTTCCTGGTCCTGCCAGATTCGCCACCTTCTCCCATACCTGGATGGCTCCTGTAAGCCCCTGGGGAGTTATCCAGGATCACGATGCTGGAGAGGTCGCTGTGGACCACAGAGAGGTCCTTGATGTAGCTGCCCAGTTCCAAAGTGCAGTGCTGGAAGGTAGGGCGAGCTGGGCATCAAGAGGAGACTTGCCCCCTGTGACCGCAGCGCGGTCCCGACGACGCCCATGGGCAGCTAACTCCCACAGAGGGGGTTATGCGGTCCACCTCCCCTCACGCCCCAGAGGGTCCCATTCCAGGCAGCTGCCTCAAACTCAGATCCCCCCTGGTGGCCTGCCTCCCAAGCCCCCTCTTCGTTCTGGAGGGCAGCCCCTTACCTGTCTGTAGTATCTTCTCTTGAGGATGCTTCTGCTATTGTCCAGTTTATCTGCCACGGCAGAGCCGTAAATCTCCATGCTTGCTGTGAACACCACCAGCTCGTACCACTGACTCACCTGAAACCGCGCGGGGGAGAGGGAGACGTCACCAGGGGTGACCAGGACTCCAGCTAGTCCTGCGGGCCTCTCAACATCAAAGGTCTCTGAGGACACGAACTCTGAAAGCCCCAAACTCAGTCTTGGGCACCACACACCCTTTCAGAGCTACAAGAACAAACGAGCAGGCAGCCCGTGGAAGAACAGAATCACATCAGCACAGCACACAAACCCAAACTACCGAAAGCCATCCAAGCTCTGACTGTCCCACGGCCTCCCCTCTCCAAAACCGCCCGTACCCATTTCTCCTCAGCCCCTACTTCCTCTAAGTCGTCTAAACTCCCAGAGCCCTAAAACCACTCCTTCCTCACAGAGCTCCCCTTGGTCTCTATGAACTCACCACTTCTAAGAAGAAATCCACATGGGGCCTCTTATGTACAAAAAACCGGACGGGATGTTTGTCTATTACCACCTGTAAAGCAACAGGGAAGGGCTCGGGGTTGTCCTGAGCAGCAGAGCACAGGCCGAAAGGACACCCCCACCCTCCCACTGCCCGCTTCCCTCCTTGAGGCTGCCAGTGGTGCCAGAGGATGGGGACAGGGACGAGACGCTCTGGGATTAGGAAAGGAGGTCCGGTCGGAGCACAGTAACAGACGTGACCATCCAATCACTGCCCATCCCCCACACACCTTGAGGATGAAGTCAGGAGGCGTTCCAGGCCGGACTGTGGGCCTCAGGACCCCATCGTGATGGGAGTGGATAAGCGTCTCATCCAGATCCAGCACCAGGATCTTCCTCTTCACCTGACCTGAACCACAACGCAAAGGGATAATACCCATCAACCTCCAGCCCGCACCCTGAACGCTACCTTACCTTAAAGGAGTCTTCCCAGCCAGCACGCTCACCTAGCCGATTCCGGGACACAGGAGATAGGGGGAGGATATCATATCGAACAGTCTGGTACTGAATTACCTACAAACAGCAAGAGAGGGGATTAGAACCCTTGACAAGGAGACCTTGACAAGAAACACTTATTGTATGCTGGGCACCGTGGAAGCGACTGAGGATTATTTAATTTAACTCTCAAAACCCTAGTAATAAGAAGAATACCGACAACAATATAATCATCTCTAAACAATGAAAGGTCCAAGGCTTAGGCAGGACCACGTAAGACCACACAGCCAGAATTATCTTATTTGGTCATCTGTCCCCCCAGTTAGAACGAAAACTCGCCGAGAGCAAGCACGTTGTCTCAATCACGGCTGTACTTTGAGAACCCTGTCCCTGGATGGTCAGTTAATATCAGGGTCGATGTGGTGGTGGCACCAGGATGGTACCCATGCCATCCCACCCAAGCACCTGCCGTCGTGACCATGATATGGTTGTGCTGTGCCACAACAAAGAAATGCATGGCCCTCCGCACTTCCACCCCAAGGATCCTTTGTGACAACTCCCATCACCTCCCTTTGGGAACTGAGAGCCTCAGATTCCTTCGTGGGCTGAGAGGAGGAGTCAGGAGGAGGTCCTTGGGTACCTAAGGGAAAGGGAGGATGAGGGAAACCAGGGGTTGTCAGGTCAGCTAAGTTCCTCTGGCTGGGGGCCACCAGGCCTATTTTAACCAGCCACCTGTCCGCTTCTGTCTCTACCAGCCAAGTCACAAGTGGCAGAGAACCTCAGCCCTCTGACCTGCCTCCTTATTCCGGTACCCAGGGCAGGGCACACAGCACTGGAAAGCCCCACCCACCAGGATGACTGGTACGGTGTTGGGAAGGCCAGGGTGAAATAAGGGCCGTGAGGGAGGTGAGGAAGGGACAAGGACGTCACCACCTCAACCCTCCAGCTTCTCCAGGTCTCCTCTAGAGGCTCCTGTTTCAAGCACCCAGATGTCTCCCATGCAAGCCTGGCGATCGCTTCCCCTGCTCTTTTCTTCTCAGCACAAAGGCTCTTCAGTCCATCCCTAGGCCCCAGCCTCACCAGAACCAGACTCCCCCCTTGCAAAACACAGGGCCCTCTCCCCATAACGCCAAGGCATCTGCCCTTTCCTCCCTGGGCTGGGATGAGGGCCGGGATGAGGGCCGTGACAGCTCGGGTGTCCTGCCCTGCTATCTCGGGTTGCACATGCTGGGCATGTAGGGAATGCTCCGAGCATCTGCCAGAAAGGGGGTGGGGGGAGAAGCCAGATTGGAAGGGAAGGAAGCGAAGACAAAAGGCTGTGGGGTCAGTGCTGCCCTGAGAAGAGCAATTTTGCAAGTAACTAGCATCTGGAAGGGCTGGAGCACTACTCCTTGCACCCAGAACAGAAATTGGGCGGGGGGGGGGGGCTCAGAGCAAGGCCAGGCAGAGAGAACAGTAGTTAACGCGTAAAGAAAAACCCAGGAGCTAGCCCACACGCATCTCAGCATCTCTGACCCCAAATTCTTCTTGGCTGCCAAGGTGTTTCAGGGAAATAGCCCTGCCTACAATTATGACCACCCGGCACAATTCTCACCCTAAATCAGGAAGTGGTGGAGGAGACACCGGATCCGAGGCCGGGCCCACTCCCCCAAGTCAGTAAGTCAACCACCACCCCACCCCCACCCGGGGCTCTCTGGAAATTCTCTGGCCAAGCAGGTCCTAGCTGCTTTTACTCTTCCAAGTTGTATTGAGGGACGCCAAAGAGGGCAGACCAGAGAACTTCTGCACCTCGGGGTACTGAATTCTCCCCAGACTCCTTTCAGAGGACTCTCCCCGGTGGTGAGGAGAACACAAGAGCACATTCATTAAATGATGCTAGCCTACAGAGCTTTGACCTTGGAGAAAAGCTCTGTGGGAGGGAACCCAGAGATACTTGGGTACTTCACTGCCCACAGTGTCCCTCACTACGCTGGGGTCTCCTGGAGGCAAGTGTGCTCTCTGGTTCAAGGCAACAACTCACAAGCACCCGACTTCCCACAGAAACACCCAAACTTTAATGTGCTCCCTTCCCTCAAGCCCAACGGAGAAGCATCTTTCTCAGTCCCGGGGTCTTAAGAAGTCCAGACAGCCACACTCTGAAATAAGTTTCCAGGGCCTTTTTGGAGGGGTCCCCTTAATACGAAGCGCAGGGGTTTCTCCTTCACACCCAAGGCTTTTCCCAAGTGCCCATCCTTGTCTGTCACATATGCTCTCCCACCCACCTCCACCCTTGACACATAAGCCCGGCTCTTCCTTGTTACAAGACCCAGCACACGCGGAGGGTCTTCCACAAGCCCACGTCGGCAGAGCTAGTGGCATCAAACAGGTGTTCCCTCCTCTTCGTTTCTTTAACGACAACTCCGGCTTTCTTAAACGGCGCCCCACCCACCACACCGGCCCCCAAGAGTTGCCAAATCCTGTCCCCGACTAGCCCCCCACCTCGATTCTACTACAAGGGTCTCCCCAGTCCCCAATCCGAAACCCCATGCCCAGCTAAGGATGCCCCAATTCTCTAACGGGAAAAGCCGCCGCCAGGACTCCGTTCCGAAGCCCAAACAGAGGCCCGACACTTTCCGAAAACCCGTGAGCACCGCTGACATGGGTTCCCACCACCACCACCAGCGCCCACCGCGGCTCACCGTGCGGATCTGCCTCCGCAAAAGATAAATGAAGAAGCTCCAGAGCTTGGCGGCGAAGGCCACGAACGTGCGCAGCCCCAGCAGACACTGCGTCCGCATCATCCCGATGACCCCGGCACCGCCGGCCCCGGGGCCCCCGCGGCCCAGCTCCGCCAGCCCCCCGGGGGCAGCCCCCCGCCACCGGGAGGGGGAACGGGGGCCCCGAGTGGCAGGAAAGGCTGCAGAGAGGGGCGCGGAGCGGGCGGCTCAGAAAGCCACCCCCGGCGAGGGGAAAGCCCAGCGGAACCGGGAGGTGGGGGACAGGCGTGGGCAGCCCGCGGGGGCCCACATGGGCGGGGAGTGGCACCGACGGCTTCGCGGAGGTTGCGGGACGGGTCGGGGTAGGACGGGGTCCTCCGAGACCAGGAGGAGGGGATGGAGATTGGGGGGGGGGGGTAGTGGGGGGGGGCCAGGGGAGAAGGGAGGAAGGGAGAAGGGAGGGGGAGGAGAAGGGGGAAGCGGAGGGTGGCCCGCTGCGCAGGCGCGCTAGGGGGCTGCCCGCGGGAAAGGGCGGGCGGGGGCCGCGGCGCGCGAAGGGCTGGGGCGGCGGCGAACGGGCCAGCTGCGCGGAGGAGCGGGGAAGGAAGGGGAGGGGGAGCCGAAGGGCGCGGACGGCTGGACCGGAGCGGCCTCCCCCTCCCCGAAGTCGGGGGTGCCTTAGCCGCTGGGGAGCGGGGCTGCAGCCTCTGCAGCTGGATTTCCCACTCTGACAGGCGCCATTTTACTGCCCTAAGGGCTCCCTCCTCCTTTCTTCCCCCGTCCTCTTCCCCTCTGACACTGCTTCCGGTGGTGACGTCCATTCGCTTCACCGGGACTAAAGTTCCCCCTCCTCGGTCTGTGGGGGTGGGTAAGGAAAGCGGACTGAACGGCCAACAAGGCCGCAGTATCGCGCAAGCGCGGAAGGTGGCGGCGGGGCGGGGCGGAGTGACGTCACTTGCCGCCGAGGTTCGGGCGGTCGGACGAGCTCGTGCGGCCTCCTCCCCCTCCCACCGACAACTGCCCCAACGGCTCTTCCAGCCCTAGTCATGGAAAAAATGTCCGGCGTCTGTGCTCCAGAGCTCGGGAGGGGCCCCTCCGCGTGAGCGCTCCCGCCCTGGGATATTGAACATAATCACCTCTCATTCCAGACTAGGCCGGGTGTCAGTGGTGGAAGAATTCATGGGTGCCCCGCCCCTTTCGCCTGGAGGGGGCGGGGCAGCGGGTCGTGACGCCATCAGAGGGCGCCGGAGGGGGGACCCGACGCGAATTGGAGATGGAGTCGGTGTTGGCTCTGGGCGGCTTGGTGCTGCTGCGGGGTGAGGGCCAGTAGCACAGGGGGTTCCGAGTCGGGCTCCCGGGGCGGAAGCAGAGAGGAAGAGCCATGTGTCCCAGGCTAGGGGTGGCCTCCAGGGGTTCGTGAGGACGGAAGCCTCCGCCTTCTCACGCTGTTTATCCGTCCCTCGCTCTCCCCAGACTCCGTGGAGTGGGAGGGGCGCACTCTCTTGAAGGCGCTTATCAAGAAATCTGCACTGTGGTGAGTATCCCCCAGCTTCTGCCAGAGGTTCCCGGGGCGGGGGGAGGAGGAAGCCCGGTCCCGACTCTGTGACACGCTCCATCTCTGCCTTAGTGGGGAGCAGGTCCACATCCTGGGCTGCGAAGTGAGCGAGGACGAGTTCCGTGAAGGCTTTGACTCCAGTATCAACAGCCGGTAAGTTGGGAGAGAGTGCGTTGGATGTGGGGCCTCTAAGGAAATTCGTCTGCAGCAGCAAGCGCAGAACCTGGTGTGCGGTAGCAGCTAGTCAGGTGTTCATTCATTGATCGGATGGGAGTCTTTCTAGAGGCGCAGGTGCGTAAGGGAGGAGCAGTGGTGAGTATCTGGAGAACCCAAAGCATAGACCGTAGAAGTTGAGAGAAAAGTAGAGCGTGATGAAAGGCCAGTGGTGTAGTTTTGCATCAGAGGCTGTACTGGAGGGTAAGAATAAATACACTCTGGGGCGCCTGGCTGGCTCAGTGGGCAGAGCCTGCAACTCTCAATCTCAGGGTTGTGAGTTCGAGCACCACGTTGGGTGTACTTACAAATAAGATCTTAAAAAAAAAAAGAAAAGAAAAGAATAAACACATTTTGCCTTTTTGAGTTAATTATTCAGAATCTCATGATGCTTCATCCAGACATGGATTCCAAAGTTGTATCAGCCCTAGCTGCAAGCAACTGAGTGATCTGTTCTAGAGGCAGAGGGAACAGCCTATGCAAAATTAGACACATAGGTGAAAGCATACTGTTCTTGGGCGGCAGAAGAGTTTCCTTCGTCCAGACAGATAAAAAGGTGCCTCATAGTGAAAGGTCTTACAGAGGACAAAAAGGATCCTAGACGTTATTCTAAAAGTAGTGAGAGTCATTTCAAAATTTGGGACGTCGGTGACACCATCATAGCTGTGAGACTACTCCAGTGGCCAGTGTGGAGAAGGGGGTTCGAAGGGGGCAGCCTGGAGATAGGCCAGGAGCGAAGGCTGTTGGCAGTTTTCCAGGTACACTGGGGTGCATATGCACTGTGCACTGGTTATGAAACAGGTGCCGTGGCAGGCACAGGAATGAGAAGGGGTCACTACCCTAATGAATGCCAGGGAATGATATTAGGAGATGACAGGGGTCTGCTACTTAAGACAGTAGCAGTAAGGATAGAGAGTTTGGGACACACGTAAAAGGACTCTAGCAGGTAGAATTTCTGGGAGTAATAGACTGATGTGGGGAAGAGGTCAGGAGGCTCCTGAACCCACCTGTGTGCCTTTTTTGAAAAAGACTACTCTTTGGTCTGGATAGCTCAGTAGATCACATCTGTCTGCT
This sequence comes from Ailuropoda melanoleuca, assembly GCF_002007445.2. Taxonomy (NCBI): domain Eukaryota; kingdom Metazoa; phylum Chordata; class Mammalia; order Carnivora; family Ursidae; genus Ailuropoda; species Ailuropoda melanoleuca. The sequence continues at coordinate 2,087,693 of NC_048234.1, forward strand.
CAGCCCTAACTTTGTATCAGAGTTTGTGACAGGTTATGTTAAGATAGCATTTATAAGAGAAGCAAAAGATAGAAAGGAGGTGTCTAGGAACAAGCTTGGCCACCATGAATCCTGTCCCTGGACTTCTAACCCGTGCTAGACTCCTTTGCTTGTTCTGCGATTTTATTAGTAGTTAGTGTCATGTGATTTAATTCTCGATCTTCTCTAAGCTCTTGTACTCTCGGGAACCACATGTCATGTCCTCTTTTCTCCATCCGTCCAGGGAATGACACGTGTTAGGCACCCCTTGGGAAATATCTGATGAAGATGATGATAGCTAATGTTTATCGAGCATTTACTACGTGTCAGGCATTGTTCTAACAGTCAAGCAGTTGGTATCCCTCTTCTACAACTGAGGAGACTGAGTCTTAGATTCAGTAATTTATCAGGTGACCTTGGATAAGTAGTAACGCCAAGCTTGGAGCTCAGGGCGCTCTGACACCAAACTCTGTGCTGTCAGTCACTATATTCTATCTCTCAATATTACCTTTCACTAACATTTAGAATATTAAGTCAGAAAAGTAGAACCCCAAAGATCACAGGGTGAAGGTCAAGATTGAGGGGAGGGGGCAGTGTTAAGTTGTCTCCCGTTTTCCCTTTGTAGGTTGATTTACCATGACCTCTTCAGAGACCCTCTCAACTGGTCACAGACTGGGGAAACCCTTCCAGGGGGACCCCTGGGAGCCTTGCAAGCCATGTGCAGGAGGACACATCCTGGTCCTGTCACCATTGCTCTCGATTCACTCAGCTGGCTGCTGCTGCACATTCCCTGTACTTCCCTCTGCCAGGCCCTCGGTGCCTTGAGCCGTCAGCACGCCCACCCTGGTGAGACTCCCCTTTGTCCTTCTCACATACCTTCCCCTGTCAAGGAACAAGCTGCTTTCCATCCTAAGAAAAAAACGTTACAGGTCTCTAGTTGGGCCTTACTCCATCTCTTTACCGTTTATTCTCAATCTTGACTTTTTCGTGATGCCATCTACCAATCACTTTATTGTTTCTTTTCCAAGTTCTTTCTTAGTCATTGGTTTCATTCGTTCACTCAACAGATAAGAATTACGCAACGTGTCAGGTACAATTCTAGATGATGGGAAGGTAAAGACTGGTCAGATTTTTGCTTAAAGTCCCATAAAGAATACAAACAGATAAATAAGCGATTACAAGATAGTCTGATAACAGCTGTAACGATAAAGGAACAGGCACAGAGTGCCTTAGGCAAAGAACTGTCTGGAGAACAAGGAGTTCACTAGGCAAATTTGGGCAGACCAGGGGCGCTGGGACTAGCCTTGAAGCATGTGCTGGGCTCTACAGCGGACTCTGGAGTCAGATACCTAGCTTAGTTTTAAAGTGTTTGATTGCTCAGTGTTTCAGTTTACTCTTTAAAAGGTTTGTGTGTGGGGGGGTGAATGGATAGTATTAGGATGAACCATTTGGAATCCTGTTTTGGTAGGTCAGATATGCACACGTGTCAAGTAATAGCAATTTCATGTGGTTCAGCCTAAAAATGCTGGCCTTTGTAAGGATTGAAACGTGAAAGTATTTGGCGCAGCGCCTAACGTTTTGTCAATGCGCCCAGAAAGGGAGAGAGAGGGAGGGAACCAAAGGCACTGACTGGGATCATAATCTAAAGTTCCCAAACCTGCAAGGAGTTCAGTGTGTAAGACGAAGCTGGAGAGTAGGCAGAGAGCAGGTGAGGAAGGGCTGTGAGGAAGGAGTTCCTGAGGACTGAAGTCGGAGTGGACCGCGTTCAGATTTGCAGTGAGGGTGGAGGCCGAAGCAGGCTCCAGAGCCCTGAGACCAGCCGAGGGAAGTCAGGACTGAGCCGTGATGGAACATGGCCTCACCTCACGTGCTCCTCCTCTACTCTTCCATCCCAGGCCTCCATCCTGAATGTTCCCTCCTGCCCCACCCTCCCTGTCCCTCCAGGTGGCGGCTCCCCGGCGGAGCCCCTGCGAGTACTCGGCCTGCTGCACGAAGAGCTCCATGGCCCGGGCCCCCTGGGAGCACTGAGCAGCCTGGCCCAGACTGAAGTGACCCTGAGTGGGACAGTGGGCCAGGCTTCGGCCCACATTCTCTCTCGGAGGCCCCGACAGCGCCCAGCCCATCAGGTCAGGAGAACCCCAGGGAAGCCCAGGAGGAAGGTCTGTCGGGGTCACACAGAAGGGGAGTAAGAGAGCTGAGGTGAGGGAGTGCTTCCCCATGTGTCATCGTCCCATCATTACCCTGACTGAATCTTCCCCACGGCCACCCCGTGAGGTGGATGCTTTCATTCTCCCCATCGAGCAGGGTGGGAGGGTTACCCAGGGTTCCAGACAGTAAGCGGTAGAGTCAGGATTTGAACTCAAGATTGTCTGACTCGGGTCCCCTGAGCTTAACTGGGAGGAGGTGTCATCTTCTAAAAAATGGCAAAGGACAAAAGCCTGGGAGTGGTTCCTGGGGGAGAAGGAACGAGTCCCAATGGAGAGGTTTGAAGGAGGGCTGAGGAGGGATGCTCAGGGGCCGGGGCTTTTAGGTCCAAGCTCTCCCTGGTTTGCTCCCTAAGATGGGAAACACCTTTTTGTTCATACTCTTTCTTCTCCGCAGACCCAGTGGTTCTCCATCCTGCCTGACTTCAGCCTGGATCTCCAAGGGGGGCCCCCACTAGAGTCCCAGCCCCACGCAGATCCTCACACAGCCTCGGTATCTAAGGGTGCCAGAGCCAGAACGGGGGCAGGGGGTCAAGGCCTCCAGCCATGAGGCAAAGTGGCAGCATCCTTTGTACCTGCAGGTGGACCCCACAGCTCATGTGACCTTTAACCTTCACCTGTCCAAGAAAGAGCGAGAAGCCAAAGACAGCCTGACACTGCCCTTCCAGTTCAGCTCTGAAAAGTACGGTTGGGGGCTAACTGCCTGGGTTCCTGAGTAGAACCCAGAGTCTGGGGCTGGGATGGGAGTGATAGCAGGTTATTGGTTAACCTCCCAGACTTTATAGGGGCTGAAGTCCACCTCCAGAGACAAGTCTGGGGAGTGGTTCTCTATCCACTCATACTCCGAACAAGGCAAAAGGGCCTTTATGTCTCTTTTCTCTCCAGTAGAGCCTTGGGTCACAGAGCAATCTGGCTCTGAGCTGAGCCAGCCCAGACCCTGGGGAAGTGGCCCTGCCGACCTCCAGCAACAGTGCTGGGAGGACAGGAAGCGAGATGGGTGTGGCGGGCAGGTTAATAACAGCTTCAGCGTGTGCCTGTTCTCTGCCCAGCGTGTGGGTGGGTGAAGCAAGACTGTGGCAGAATCCTTGCCCTCGAGCTGTTAAGAATGTGAGGTGTCATCAGGAGAGCAGTTTAAAAGTCTCTATCCCAGGACCAAGTGGTGCTTCGGTACCAACTAAACAGGGGGGCCAGAGAAAGAGACTTGGACCAAGAAGACCTGGAGGGGCAAAGACGAGGGAGTCCGTCACCAGGAAGAGAGTATGCAGACATGACCCCTTACCCCCTCACCAGCACCAACTCTCCCCTTCTCCCTCCTCAGACAACAGGCTCTGCTGCGTCCTGGGCCCGGCCAGGCCACCGGCCGCATCTTCTATGAGCCCGACGCATATGATGACCTGGACCAAGAAGACCCAGACGATGACCTGGATGTTTGACCGGCCCGGAACTGGAAGGGAGGAGAAAGACCTTGGACCCATAACCGTCCTCTCGTTTGCATTGGCCTTGCCCTGTCCTTGCCCCCATCTTTGTTGTCACCCCCAGGTCGTAAGTCAGAGAGTCGCTTCCATCTGGACAAAAAATGGGCAAGGGGCATTAGGGGAAGTTGAAAAGAACAGGAACCTCTCCCCTCTCTGCCTAATAAAGTATTTTTCTACTGAAAGGAACCTTGGTAGCTATTTAAGGAAGAGTTGGGAGTGGAAGGGACTGAAGAATGCGAAGAGGTGAGGGAAACCAAGCACTGGAGTCTTTCAGAGTCAGTAGTCAGTGTTGGGGCCTGAATGACAAGGAATGGTGGTGCCACAGGGAGAGCCTTGCACACCACTGGTGCTCAATGTCCTGTTTGAAGCGGAAGCAAGTGCATTTAACGGTTCCAGCTTTCCTGCAAGGATTTGGGTCGGAAGAAAGCAGAGGCCCAGAAGGGGAAAAAAAAGCCTACTTTCCAAAACATACTTTTTTATTACTGTACAAAAAGCACACCCAACCCCCCACTTTTTGTCGTCCCCCCCCCCCCCCCCCGCTTGTGTTCCCTCTCTTGCTGTCTCTGTCAAATAAATAAATAAAATCTTTGAAAAAAAAAAAGAAATCCAAACTAGAATGAAGTAGCAAAAATGAACTAATTAACATGTGCACAAATCCAGAGGATTTCGTCATCCNTGGACCCCGCCCACGGGCTGAGATCTGCGCCGGGTCATTTCCGGTACCTGGGCACACCAGAGGCTGCCAGGCTGGGGCAAGGGGTTCCAGCTCACACGTACTCCTTGGCAGAGTTGGGCTTAGGGTAGGAGCGGGGTGTGCGGTACCCAGTTTTGCCCTCACTCCCAGGACAGGAACAAGAGAGCAGGGCACCTCCCAGGATGACCAGAGCAGACCCTGCCCAGCCAATGAAGATGGCAGAACCAAACTCGTACCTACGGAGAGAGGGGGTTAGGGTCAGAAATCCTCCTTTCTGGGGGCGCCTGGGTGGCACAGCGGTTAAGCATCTGCCTTTGGCTCAGGGCGTGATCCCAGCGTTCTGGGATCGAGCCCCACATCAGGCTCCTCCACTATGAGCCTGCTTCTCCCTCTCCCACTCCCCCTGCTTGTGTTCCCTCTCTCGCTGGCTGGCTATCTCTATCAAANTGAAGATGGCAGAACCAAACTCGTACCTACGGAGAGAGGGGGTTAGGGTCAGAAATCCTCCTTTCTGACGCCAGAAATCCAGACCTGTCGTCCCTTCAGGAGGCAAGTCTCCCATACTTACTTAAGATTCATGGGGACCAGCGCGCTATAGAAATCTGTGACAATCTGGTGGCCGTACCAAGAACAAGCTACCAAGGCAGCAAGACCTGGAGAGAGGATGGTTCGGATGTATTAGGAGACCCCAAACCAGCACCTTGCACACCTTCACTCCCGGATGCAGGGGGAGAGCTCACCTGACACGATGAAAATGATGCCTCCGGTCATGGCTATCCGGGCCTTCTTCACTTTGTCGTCTACCCCACAGTTCGTGCACTTCATGCCCATGGTGGCCACGAACATGGCCAGGAAGCCCAGCACCAGGGATACCACCATCAGGGCTCGGGTGGCCTGCAGGGCCGCTGCCGGGAAGCGGGAAGGACGCCCTCATTGCTGGACGCGCGGACGGCTCGGGCCTTGGGGTGGCCGCCGGCCTCTGGCCTGGGGCCCCTTCTGTGTCCGAGCCCCGGATGGAGCGGGCGGATCCTGCCCCTCCCGGCTTCCCGGCCTTCCCGCCCCGCCCCGCCCTCTCTCGGCCCTGGGACCCGCCCGGGGCGCAAGGGTTTCGATGAAACTGCCCCGGGTGGGGGGAAGGGGGGACGGGGCCCGCGGAGGGGAGCGGAGGCGGCGGCCGGAGCCCCCGCGCGGGCCGCACGATCCGGCCCACGGCCGAGCGCTGACCCCGCTATCGCGGCCACCGGGTTTGTGGCTTCGGCTAATCGGCCGATAAGATTACAAGCCGCAGGCGGCGGCCCACGTCTGACGGAGCGCACAGCTCCTCCGCCGACCTCGCGCCCTCCGCCCCGCGCCGCCTTTGTCCGGGAGAAAAGGGCGGGAGACCGAGGCCGCCACCTGCGCTGGCCCGCGCGGGAGGAGAGTTGGAGGGGGTTGGGC
>NC_048234.1:2093859-2112635 GCF_002007445.2 Ailuropoda melanoleuca
CCCGCCCCGTCGACCCCGCGGCCTTACCAGACAGGGCGAGCACCGAGTCGTACGATTTGCAGCTCATCAGGCCCGTGCTCTGCGTGATGCATTCCATCCACAGCCCCTTGTACATGGCCTGGGCCGTGATGATGTTGTCGCCCGCGTACGAGCTCATTTGCCACTGCGGGATGGCGGTGCACGCCACCAGGCCCACCCAGCCCAGCAGAGCCAGGGCGAAGCCCAGGAGCTGCAGGCCCGAATTGGCCATGCCTGCGCTCAGAGAAGGCTGGGGACGCCGGGCGGGCGACCCTGCGGCAAAACAGACAAAGCTTGGGGGGTCAGCCCCACAAAAACACAATTTGCAGTGGCGTCTTAAGTCACCCAAAGATAAGTTTTTGGGTCAGGTGATTCCAAATCTTTTTATCACCCAAGAAAACACAAATCGATCCTCCCGGCGGGGCGAGGGTCTTCACAGCTCAAGGAACAGGCTCCGCCCGAGCACTGATGGTCGAAAAAGCGATCCGCGAAGGCCTGGCGGTCCCCAACGGCGCTCCCGGCGACCCGACCCAAACAAAAGGCGGAGGGGCAGTGTGCGCGCGGTCCTGGAGGTTCGAGGTCCCCAAAGTACCCCGGGCTGTCGGCCCAAGGCTGCCGTGCGAGGGAGAGGCTGCACAGCCGTGAGCGGGCAGGTGCGGGCGGACAGGTGCGGCGCTCCTGGGTATATGTAGGGCGTCAGGGGCGCGCCCCCGCGGGCACCCGGAACGCGGGGCGGGCCGGACCGGAGGGGCGGCCGAGAGTGACCTGACGTCACCGAAGGGACACTCACCTGAGCCGGAAGTCCTGGCCCCCCCCACCCCAGGTGAAGAGGAAGAAACCTGAGCGCCAGGGTCACGCCCCTTCTCTTGCCGGGCTGGGACTGCGGGGGCGGGGGGGGGAGAGGTGGAGGCTTCTCGGAGTTCCAAGCTCAGAGTCAGCCCCTCTAGACTGGACTTCCCTCGGGCACCAGGATGCCCCTCACCTGTCCCCAGCAGGTGCGCCGCGGATACTGCAGAACCAGAGCTGGGGGACGCCCGCGGCCCCTTGACTCCGCCTTCCCACCCTCCCATCCCCCCGCAAGGACTCTTGGTTTCTCCTCCAGGCGCTCTTTGTCCCGCCCGACTTTCGCCCCCACCCTCTGCTCTTTTTTTTTTTTTTTCAGTTAGCTATCCTAACCGTCCTCAGCTTCAGGAACCCTAGCTTCAGTCCCTCAACTCCCGCACTTCGGCAGTGTCCTTGGAGTCTCCATTTCCAGAGCCACCGCCCTGAAGCCGCTGTCCGCCCCCTCCTATACTGCCCTCCAACTGACACCTGGCTTCCCGGCATCGTGCCCCAACACCCCTATCTTCCTGGCTCCCCATTCCAGTCCCTATCCCTGACATAACTTAGTGCCTGGGCCCTTCACGCCCCACCTCCCGGCCATCACCTATCCCCCCAACCCGCCTCAAGCCTCCTTCCTAGCAAAGGAGCAAAAACACTGAGGCCAGAAGTCAGAAGAAGGCGGGGAGCAGGGTAAAGCCTCTCTCGATTCCTGGCCACACCTGTCATTACCCTCCCTTGGAATCTTTCCAGACCTGTTCTCCACTTTCTCTCTTCTCTGTCCCTGCAGCCATGCACACATTTCCCTTTCCTTCCTTCTGAGCCGGGACCTGACCCTGTGCGCCTTCCCTCGTCTGGCGGCGCCGTCCTCCTTCGCGTCCAGCTCCCTGGTGGCCTTGGGGTCAGTCCTCAGACTCCCACGTGGCCCTCGGGCTTCTGCTCTCATTCTTCCGAGACTGTTGGCCCCAGGCCTCCCTGCGGACATCTCTTCCAAGCGTCTCCATTCACTCATCCCTCCCTCACCTCGTGTCTTCTCCCCTTCCTGCCTTTTCCACGTCCCAGTCCGTGCCCCTCCCTCTGAGTCTACCTTCGAGCCCCTTCTCTGCCCAGGAGCCCAGCACTGCCGCGTCCCTGTCCCCTCGCCCAGAGTCCTTCCGACCACCCCCCCGCCCCTGCTCTCAGACTCACACCTTCCCATCTTCCTCTCCATTTCTCTCCCCTTTTCCCCTCAACTCTCTCCCATTTCCCGTTTTTCTTCCCCCTCTCAACCATTTCTCTGTAATGCTCTCCTTTTATGCAGTAGAAATATTAAAGGGCTCCGGCACTAAGCTAATTACCCTGCTGTTCTATAAAATGCAGACTTTATCTTTTTTTAAGATTTTTATTTATTTATTTGACAGAGATAGAGACAGCCCGCGAGAGAGGGAACACAAGCAGGGGGAGTGGGAGAGGAAGAAAGGCTCCTAGCGGAGGAGCCTGATGTGGGGCTCGATCCCATCACGCCGGGATCATGCCCTGAGCTGAAGGCAGACGCTTAACCGCTGTGCCACCCAGGCGCCCCTAAAATGCAGACTTTAATGAATTATTTGTTATTCGTTTTTATTTTTCTACTTTTTTGATTAATGGTGAGTTGTTTTTTTGTTTGTTCGTTTTTTAAGGAGCTTTCCAGCTTCAGAATGTTATGTTCCTCGTTACTGCAGCATATCCAGCTTGTCTCCAGGCTCACTGCCGTTACCTCAGGCCGACTGACCCCCTGCCTGCACACCACAACTGTCCCCAAACCCACGGCTCTGCTTGCCCGCTTGTCCCTCTAAAACCCATTCTCCGGAAGCGAACTTTTGCTTGTTCATTTCAAGCTTGGTCTTGTTACCTTCTGTTTAAAATCCTTAAAATCTTCCAGGGGCGCCTGGGAGCCTCAGTCTATGAAGCATCTGCCTTCGGCTTAGGTCACGATCTCAGGGTCCTGGGATCCAGTCCTTGCTCAGCAGGGAGTCTGCTTCTCCCTCTGTCTCTGCTGCTCCCCCCTGCTTGTGCTCTCTCTCTCTCTCTGGCAAATAGATGCCCTATCCTGGCTTACCGGACGACCCCTCAGTCACACTGGCCTTCTCTCTGCTCCTGACATGCACCACTTCCCTTCCCACCGCAGTGCCCTTCACACACTCTGTTCCCTATGCCTGGCTGCTGTCCTCCATGCACCCCCACCCGCCTTCCTCTACCCAGCTAACCAAATGGTCCCTCAGCCATCCTCTCAAATAGCACCTCTCCCGGGGAAGCCTGACCCCCCCCCAATATCGCCGGCTGAACGCTCTCTCACTCACGGCTACTGGAGGTTTAACTTGCAAAGTTCTTATCACGGTTTCAAACTATTTACTCTGCATGGTTATTTATTCAATGTCAGGCTCTCACTGTAGACGGTCCGGGTTTATCGCTAATAAATATTTGAGGAACGCATGAAGAAACTACAAATGAATGATATTTTTCATCCACGTGTTCAACAGGTATTTCCTGCGTGCCTGTATAACGCACCAGGCCCCATGCTCGACGCCGGAGTCACAGCTGTAACAGGACAGATGAGGACACTGCGGTCTTGTCACTCAGCTTCCAGAGGTAGGACGCAGACCACAGAGACAAAAGCAAAATGGTGCATGTTGTAAAGGCAATAAAATGCAGCAATGCGATGAGCAACCTTAGTGCCGTTGACCTTTGGGGCCAGATAATTCTTCGTCGGAGGTGACTGCCCTGTGCTTTATAGGACGGCTAGCAGCGTCGTTGACTTCCATCGGTGAGATGCCAGTAGAACTCTCTTCTGAGCCCCTTTGTGACCGTCCAAAATGGCTCCAGACATGAGGGGAGGGGCAAGGAGCCACTAATTTCAAGTGTGACCAGTCAACATCAGTGTGGATGTTTTGCTCTATTAGCCTTCAAGTGAACGGTTGGGTACAAGGAGCAAGGGGATGGATCGTTGGACTTAACCGGGATTGGGATTTTGCTAGAGAGAGAGAAGGATTTTAAGGTTATTTGCATAAGAGTGTTTCATATGTTGGATGGCAGACAGAAATTGGGTAAGAAGGAAAGTAAACATAAGAAGGGTTGGTGGAGGGGTGCCTGGGGGGCTCAGTTGGTCAAGCCTCTGTCTCCAGCTTAGGTCATGATCCCAGGGTCCTGGGATCAAGTCCCGCGTCAGGCTCCCTGCTGGGCAGGGAGCCTGTTTCTCCCTCTCTCTCTGCCTCTCCTCCTGCTTCTGCTCTCTCTCTCTCTGTCAAATAAATGAATTAAATCTTTAAAAAGGGGGGGGTTGGTGGGTAGTGAGAAACAGAGAGGGTCGATAGTTTAGAGGTCTCCATGAAGCGAAGGGTGTGGGATACATGAGACCATGAGCTGGCAGGCTGGGAGGTGATTGTCAGAGGAGGGAGGCTTGAATTCAGTAAACTGGGGGAGGCTGTTTTGGAAACAACAAAGCCTAGCGTAGGGCCCCGAGGACGGGCTGAAGAGAAAGCTCACCGGAGATGACAGCGAGGGTTGAGAGGACACATCCAGGTGGAGCCTGACTGATGTTGACATCGACAACAGTGACGATGGGAAGAGAAGATGGGGAAGATGATGACCCAGGTGGGGAAGTTCAGGGCCTGCGGCGAGAGGCCAGGCGGGAAGACCCTAGCAACCATGAGAAGTGGTGGGCGATGTACTTCCAGATGTGAATTTCAAAGGAGCACAGGATTTTGAAGGACAAGGGAAGAATCGTGATCTAACCTGGTGAGCGGGGATACCCCCAGCTCCAGACCCTGAAGCATGTGAAATGAGACCAAAAATCACCCTCTATTAAGAAACCTGCTGGGGAAGGATGTCCTCCAAGGAAGGTCCAGGAAAGGAACCTTCAGAGAAGAGGCTTGTCATATAGGGATGATGATAGATGTCTAGTTCAGAGTTTGAAAGACCAGGTCTGGCTGGAAGCCTGGGTTCGTTGAGGGGATATACAGCACAGCATGGGGGGTGAGGGGTGAAGGGACAAGGGAAGCAATCGGGCATGGGAAACCAGCCTACTTGTTTGTTTCTATGGAAAAATGCATTCTAGCTCCGAAAAACTGATGAGTAAGTGAACTTTGGAAACTTGCAATATTATTTTAATAGTATCCATTGTTAATCCATAACTAACTGTTATACTGGTTGCTGATGATTATTTTACTGATCAGACCTAGAAGCTGTAGGCCCAAGGCAGACAAAATATTGCAGGTTTCCACTCCATCTCATCCAGGAATTTATTCTTGTCTCAGTCATCTCATCTACAAAACGAGAGTGCTAATATTTTGCCTGTTTAGGGAAGAGGAAGCTGGGGCAGATCATTCGCTGTGGTTCAGCCCGGAGTGCATGTTTGAGATAGAGATCGGGAGAAGGAGTGAAAAGGTGAGCAGCTCACCTTATAAGGCCAGGGTACTCTTGGCTCTGCAATCAATGAAGAATAACATAAGAGAAATACTGGGGCACCTGGCTGGCTCAGTCAATAGAGCATGTCACTCTTGATCTCACGGCCGTGAGTTCGAGTCCCCTGTTGGGTGCAGAGATTACTTAAATAAAACTTAAAAACGTAATAATATGGGGCGCCTGGGTGGCATAGCGGTTGGGCGTCTGCCTTTGGCTCAGGGCGTGATCCTGGCGTTGTGGGATCGAGCCCCACATCAGGCTCCTCTGATATGAGCCTGCTTCTTCCTCTCCCACTCCCCCTGCTTGTGTTCCCTCTCTCGCTGGCTGTCTCTACCTCTGTCAAATACATAAATAAAATCTTTAAAAAAAAAAAAGTAATAATAAAGAGTCATCACAATCAAGGACAAGTTCTCCCAGGAATCCAAGTGCTCCAATATTAGAAAATCCATCCATTTTAATCCACCACATTAATTGACCAAAGAAATAAAACTCTATGGTTACCTCAACTGATAATTTTCAAAAATATTTGATAAGGTTCAACACCTACTTATGATAAGAACTTATGATAAGCAAACAAAGATTAGAAAGGAAATTCTTATACCTAACGAAGAAGTATTAGGCTCATCTCTTTTATTTTTGGGAAAAGGACAAAGAAGGTCACTGCTATCCCTTTTGTTTGGACAAAGTCCTGGAAGTCTTGATCAATAATACAAGGAAATAACTAAGTAATACAATGACTCAACGGGACAAAATAACAGTGATTTGCAGATGATATAGTTGTCTACTTGGAAAAGCGAATAGAATCAAGAGACACTATGAGGACAGGCAAGGCGTTCAGCAAGGTTGCTGTGTACAACATCCCAAAAAAATAATAATAATGACTATACCAGTAATAACCAATTAGAAAAATGCAATATAAAAAAAGAAAAAAGAGGGGCGCCTGGGTGGCACAGCGGTTGAGCGTCTGCCTTCGGCTCAGGGCATGATCCCGGCGTTATGGGATCGAGCCCCACATCAGGCTCCTCTGCTATGAGCCTGCCTCTTCCCTCTCCCACTCCCCCTGCTTGTGTTCCCTTTCTCGCTGGCTGTCTCTCTCTCTGTCGAATAAATAAATAAAATCTTTAAAAAAAAAAAGAAAAAAAGAAAATGTAATATAAAATAATGTTCAATTTGCCTCAGTGACAAAAACTAGAAAGTATCTAGGAATTAAGTATTCGCAAGACCTCAGTAGGAAAAAAGAATTATTTTTAATAAAGGACATAGATGACTTGGATGAATAGAGATACAGTCCATGCTTTTTTTTTTTTTTAAGATTTTATTTATTTGACAGAGAGAGACAGAGAGTACAAGCAGGGGAGCAGGAGAGGCAGAAGCAGGCTCCGCCCTGAGCAGAGAGCCCAACACGGGCTTGAACTCATGGCCCTGAGATCAAGAGCTGAACGCTTAACCAACGGAGCCACCCAGGTGCCACATTCCAGAGTGTAAAGGGCTGACCATCCTAACTGTTAGTGACGGTGTGGAGAGACTGAACTCACACATTGCTGATGAAATGTAAAATGGTACAAACACGCAAGAAAACAGTTTCTTCTGAAGTTACAGATCCATCTGTAATATTACCCACTGTTCTGCTCCTAGGTGTTTTCCAAGAGAAATGCAAGCACAGCGCCCATACAAAGACTTGTACATGAATGCTCCCGGAAGTTTTATTCCTAATAGCCTAGAACTGGCAATAGTCCAAATGCCCATCAACAGGTGAATAGATAAGGAAACTGATCACCACTGATAATCGAATCAATATTTTTCAACAATAAAAAGGAATGAGCTCTTGATGCATTCAGCAACATAGACAAATTACGTAAAGCGGAAGAAGCCCGACAAAAAGAGCCCCTTCCGGGGCCCCGGGTGGCTCAGTGGGTCGAGCAGCCCCCTCTTGGTATCGGCTTCGGTCATGATTTGAGGTTCATGGGATTGAGTCCCGCGTCGGACTCCACCTTCAGCGGGGGCTCTGCTTGGGTTTCTCTCTTTCCCTCTGCCCCTCCCCCTGCTCACACTCGCGGGTGCGCGCGCTCTGGCACGCTCTCAATCTCTCTCTCTCTCTAAAATAAATAAATAAATCTTAAAAAAAAAAAGAGAGAGAGAGAGTACATTCTGTGTGTTTCCATTTGCATAAAATTCCAGAAAATGCAAAGTGCTCTACAATGACAGTGCGGGTTGCCTGGGGCGTGGGTGGAAGGGCGGTAGGGAGCGGTGACAAGGAGGTACAAGGAAACTTCGGGGGATGATGGATATGTTCATTGTCTTGATGACGGGGACGGTGTCATGGGTGTATACATCCGTCAAAACTTAACAAATCGTACATTTGAAGTATGCCCAGTTTATTGTGTGTCAGTTATACCTCAATAAAGCTGTTTTTAAAAGGCAAAAAACCTTCTTTGGTTGGATCTCCTCTCAGCAGTGTCTGAATGTTACATTATTCAACTTCTCATTTTACGGGCGAGGTAAAGAAGGCACAGAGAGTTGAGGTAACTTTCCCAAGGCCCCAGTGTTACTAAGTGTCAGAGCTGGGGCTCAAACTTAGGCAGCGTGAGCCTGGAGTCCAGACCCTCTGGACTGGCAGGGGAACAGTGTCGCACAGCTGATGGACGTGGAGACGGGGACAGCCATTCTTCAGAGCAAGCTGGTAGTACTGAGTCAAACTGGGTATAAGTATGCCCTGTGACTCAGAAATCCCGCTTGTGGGGATAGATGGAAATAATCGTAAACATACGCAGAAGCAGAAATCTATCTGCCAAAGAACCGCTCATAGGAGCCCAGGACAAACCTCGTAGGAAATGTGCATTGCCACATTCTGCATCGCGGCTGGGGACTGCAGACGACATGGGTGTTCACCCAGTGGGATTGCAAGTAAAACGCGGTATGAGTGATACTGTGGGGTACCGTGCAACAAATCTGGTCATTACAAAGCATGGATGAGGTTTAAAAACACAGTGCTTACAGTAAGTAGGACCAGAATGAAGTATATGACGCTATTTACATGAATTAGAAATGTTTGCACACAAAACAACTGATTTTTTAAAGATTTTTTAAAATTTATTTATTTGACAGAGATAGAGATATCCAGTGAGAGAGGGAACACAAAAAGGGGGAGTGGGAGAGGAAGAAGCAGGCTTCCAGCAGAGGAGCCTGATGCGGGGCTCGATCCCAGAACACGGGGATCACGCCCTGAGCCGAAGGCAGACGCTTAACAACTGCGCCACCCAGGCGCCCCTCCCTCCTTTTTTTAAACAAAAAGTAAGCTCTATGCCCAACATGGGGCTTGAACTCACAACCCTGAGATCAAGACAGGCACACTTACCAACTGAGCCAGCCAGACACCCCCCAAAAAAAGAATCCTTTTTACAATAAAAATAAGACACAGATCAATGAAGACAATGAACACATGTCATTAATTCAATCCTCTGCACCCAGACCCTGATCTATAGACAAAATGCAGAGAAAGCACAGAGAAGGGCCCTGTCATTGCTGGAACTCAGGAAGCAGGAACTTCCAGAAACTGGAGGCAAAGTGGGCCAGTGGAGTGGGAGCTGGAAGCAGTGTTTGTGGACGTCCCCCGGCTTTCTCAGCCCCCCGGCCAATCTTTTACACACCATGGCCTGAACCCAGCCTGAAGGCGGTGGTCACAGGCGCTTGGAAAACAAGCCTGCGGGGATTAGTGCCCCATGGTAGAGGGCAGAGTTGAGGAAAGACTGCAACTGGTTTGATCAAATGGGCCAAGCATCACTCAGCAAGGTCCGCACACACACCGCTTTGGCTGTAAGGACCAGACCCTCATTTCATTCATTCCACATTTGCTGAGTGCCTGCTGCTAGGCTGGGTGCTGGGGACACAGAGGGAAACAAGGTGACCTTCTACTCTCAAGGTTGAAGTACAGAGAAATGAAGATAATCTGCATCAGGGACACGTGGCTCTCTTTTTTTCCTGGAGGAAGCCAACAAAGCTTTCACGGGGGGGGGGCATTTTTTGAAGGGTGACTGGGAGTCTCCTGGCGTTCCAGAATGAGGGATTGGTACAGCAGAGGCACCCAGGAGAGAGATGGCGTGGTGTGTCCCGGGTACAAGGAGTTAGGTACTGACTAGAACACGAGGAAAGTCTAGAAGGTGAGGCAGAGATGGGACGAGAAAGACAGGAGGTTTTGCTTGCCCTGGAAAGGGATTTGAACTTGACAATGGGGGCAAAAAAGAACCACTCACTTTTGGGGAGGGAGCGATGAGATTGAACTTTTTTTAAATTGAACTCCGCCCTCCACGTAGCGGAAAGTAGGGAAGCAGGAGGTAACGGTGGTCTGGACCAATGCGGCAGCAGCACAAGGAGAAAACCAGATGACTGTGAGTTAGGGAAGTCAACACACCGACGCCGGTAACTAGATGGATGAAAGCGGGGAGGAGCGGGTTGGTGGAGGGGAGAGGAATCCTGACCTCCAAGATTCCCAGGGTGGCTAACGGGATGAAGAAGTTAGCAAGAAGAGGGGCGCCTGGGTGGCTCAGTCGTTGGGCGTCTGCCTTCAGCTCAGGGCGTGACCCCAGGGTCCTGGGATCCAGCCCCGCNGGGTTGGTGGAGGGGAGAGGAATCCTGACCTCCAAGATTCCCAGGGTGGCTAACGGGATGAAGAAGTTAGCAGGAAGAGGGGCGCCTGGGTGGCTCAGTCGTTGGGCGTCTGCCTTCAGCTCAGGGCGTGATCCCAGGGTCCTGGGATCCAGCCCCGCATCGAGCCCCGTATCGGGCTCCCTGCTCCGCTGGGAGCCTGCTTCTTCCTCTCCCACTCCCCCTGCTTGTGTTCCCTCTCTCGCTGGCTGTCTCTCTCTGTCAAATAAATAAAATCTTAAAAAACAAACAAAAAAAGAAGGTAAGAGAAAGAGCAGGTTTGGACATGCGGATCACGCGAGCTGCCCCGCGCGGGCGGTAGCTGAATCCTCGGATCCGGGGCTCCAGAACGCGGCCTGGGGTTGGATGTAAGGAAGGCTTGCAGAGGTGGACCTGCGAGGGTCAGTGGGCCCGAGGCGACGCTGCCCGGATCCGCTGCGTATCCTCGCTCTCCCTGCAGGTGGCACTACAGCCCCGCGCTTCGGAGGCCGGTTTGCTGCGCCGCGCATTGCGCTCCGATCCCGACGCGCCAACTCTCAGGTTGCGCCCTCCTCGCTGGGGGTTCAGACCCGGAGCGGCCTCCGGGGAGCGTGTCCAAGTCGTCCACGCGGCCAGCACATTCGTGGCAGCTCAGGGACCTCAGGCTGGTGGCGTGGTTGGTGTGACCAGCTGTCCCTCGGGCCGCCTCCAGGAACCAGTGTGGGGAACGGGTGCAGGGGAAGGGCCAGACAGGCAGTGCCCGGAGCACGGATGCACGGAAGGAGGACCACCAAGCCCAGACACGCAACGCGCTCGGAACGGAACTTCCTGTGTCCCAGGGCCGTCCCCACGGGGGAAGCGTGTCTCGGACCCTTTAAGGCTCCATCTCCCTGCCCTCCCCCGCCCGGGACAGGCCGGGACACCCGGGACCTGACATTTGGCGTCTCCCAACGTGGGAGCTAAAAATAGCCGCGGTGGGTTACTCCAGGCCATTGCTCCCCAGCCACCCCGCGCGCCCGCTCGCGCGCGGTCTCAGGCCCCCGAGTTTTCTCCGGGGCCAGCGGACCTGCCGCATCTCCTCCTCCCCGACCCCCGGTCCCCACCCGCCGCCCCTGACTTTCCAGTGCTTCCCCAGCCCCAAGCTCGGCCGCTGGACGGACTCTCCACACGAGGTGGGGCGGGGCCTCCTGGGTCCCGGGACCCTTTTCCCCAAACTTCGCGGCCGCAGGCGCGCAGGCACCCACGGGGCGTGTCTCGCCGGGCACGCTGGGGAGGCGTGGCCTCGTCCGCCAACCCGCTCCCGGGTCCCAAATTCTAAACCCCAGGCTTAGGGAGGGGCGTGGCTTTCTGGGGTGTGCGGGCTCCTGGCCAATGGGTGCTGCGAAGGGCGTGGCCCATGGGGGCAGCGGGGGCTCTTCGCATCTCTCCCCCAAGCTGGGCTCCGCCAGATCTCCGGGAGACCTGCCGCTCTCTGGATCCTTGGCTCGCGGCAGTGGGTCCCGCCAGGCTCGCCCTCTACACTTCGCTCCGCGACGCCCGTCGCCCCCGGGCCTTCTGCTCGCCAGGCCGGAGCCGCCGACCCGCAGTCGCCTCCCTGTTAACTGCCGCTCCTGCGCCTCCGGTTCCTAAGACGAGATGCCGTCGGGCTTCCAACAGATCGGCTCGGAAGTAGGGTTCAGCATGTGGGGGCGGGACGGGGGCACAGGGCCCGCTTTTCTCGGGCTGGGGTCGCGGTTGGGGTCAGCTAGGGGGCGGACCCTGCGCAGGCGCAGGGGGTGGGGGAGCAGGGGGCCTGGCTATTTATACCCGGGCTGGACAACCCGTGACTGGGATTCCAATTCTTCCAAAAGGCTGAGTGGGTCTGGGGGGACCGTCCGGGGGCACGGGCCACCCCGGGATTTCTCGAGTCCAGGGTTCGCCCCTTTCTCCAGGGCGCGGCGGGGCGCGCCCGGATCGGGGGGGGGGGGGCANCGGATCCAGCCCGAGAAAGCAGATCCAGGCGAGTCTTGCCCCCCTGGAGCTGTCCGTGTGTCCCGGCTCACGGGAAGTTTTTCGAGGAGCAGAGGCTCTCGTGGGCCCCCCACCCCCACTTCTGGCGGTCCTCCAGGACGCTGAACTTTCCCTTGGCCGCAGGGTTGGTGGAGGGGCTGAGGGGAGTGTCAGCCCCCCCTCCCCCAGCTCAGGTTTCCGCTTGGAGACAGTCTGTGCCGCCAGCAAGCGGCCACCGCCGCCACCGCCCCTCGCACCACCTTCCCGCCCCCATCCCCTGGGCACAGCTCTCCTAGGCAGAAGCCGGGCACGGCCCCCCGCCGCCCTGTGGCGGAGCCTAGAGGGGGAGGGAAGGCCGGGGCGGAGACAGAGAAGGCCACCCCAAGGGCCATATGCGGGGAGGAATGACCGTGATGTCCTTTTTGGAGTCGCCCTTCTAGAGCGTGTTGGGAGCCTCCAGGAACCTGCTGAGAGCACCCCCAGAGGGGAGGAAAGAGGACAGAGGCCGATGATAAGACACTTGGCGGTTTATAAATCCAGCAGTCAGGAATCCCCTTAGCATTTGATTTTTATTTTTTCGCTTTCAGGGACAGGTAGGCAAAGCAGGCAACATCACTCCTATCGCCCCTACCCCAGAGGAAACCTAGCTTCAGAGCCGGGAAGTGACTTGCCCAAGGTCACACAAATCTGAACTTAAGTCTTAAGGCCAAGCCTGTTCCAAGGTCACCAAGAAATGGTGAGGCCGAGATCCTCAAACATTTCTCAGCTTGCTGGACTCAAACACCCAGCTTCTCCTCCGTGCCCGGTTACTGTGGCTTCTTCCTGCTCCTGTTTACACTGAGGACTTCGCTCGATTCCTAATATGGCCCAGTTTCCCTCACCCAACATGTTGGATGGAACCCAGCATCTTCAGGCTCCGGCTGGGCCCGGGCCCCTGGCCGAAGGAAAGAAATCATGATTCCATGTGACCTCCTCTCTGCTTCTGCCTACCCAGGACGGGGAACTCCCTCAGCAGCGAGTCACTGGGACCCTGGTCCTCGCTGTCTTCTCTGCTGTGCTTGGCTCCCTGCAGTTTGGCTACAACATTGGGGTCATCAATGCCCCGCAGAAGGTGAGGGGCCTGCTGCGGGCAGAGTGGGCTGTCCAAACAAGGAGGGCAGGGGACAGCAGGGGAGAGCCGAGGGGGAAATCTCTGCAGGCGGTCACTCCTTCACTGTCTCCCCCACCCCCCACCCAGGTGATCGAACGGAGCTACAATGAGACGTGGCTGGGGAGGCAGGGGCCTGAGGGACCCGGCTCCATCCCACCAGGCACCCTCACCACCCTCTGGGCCCTCTCTGTGGCCATCTTTTCTGTGGGTGGCGTGATCTCCTCCTTCCTCATTGGCGTCATCTCTCAGTGGCTGGGAAGGTATGGGGCTGGCCGGCCAGGGTAGGGGGGGCAGAAAGGCGGCCCCCGCATGGCACCCTAACTCTCGGCCCCACTCTTTGCCTGCCAGGAAGAGGGCAATGCTGGTCAACAACATCCTGGCTGTGCTGGGGGGCGCCCTCATGGGACTGGCCAACGCTGCTGCGTCCTACGAGATGCTCATTCTGGGACGGTTCCTCATTGGCGCCTACTCGGGTACCAGCGACGGGCACCACGGCCCTGCCCAGCGCCCTGCTCTCCTCCACCAGCACTGAGTTTGGGGGTGGGAGGGGCCCTGTGCCCTCAGCCCTTTCTTCTTCCCTCTGCCCAGGGCTCACGTCGGGGCTGGTGCCCATGTACGTGGGGGAGATCGCTCCCACTCACCTGCGGGGCGCCTTGGGGACACTCAACCAACTGGCCATCGTCATTGGCATTCTGATCGCCCAGGTGACTGGGCCTGGCCTTACGGGTGGCTAGGCAGGGGGTTGAGTGGGGCTCGCATTGAACGGCCTGCCCCCCTTCCTTCCCGCCCTGCTCCCGCAGGTGCTGGGCTTGGAGTCCATGCTGGGCACGGCCACCCTCTGGCCCCTGCTCCTGGGCATCACCGTCCTGCCCGCTCTCCTGCAGCTGATTCTGCTGCCCTTCTGCCCGGAAAGCCCCCGCTACCTCTATATCATCCGGAACCTGGAGGGGCCCGCCAGAAAGAGTGAGCTTCCCCCGCCCCCACCCTGCCAGCACCTGTCCTGCCGGCCCCCCTCCCCCGCCTCTCTGGCCTGACCCTCGTCACCTCCAGGTCTGAAGCGCCTGACCGGCTGGGCTGACGTGTCTGGCGCGCTGGCCGAGCTGAAGGAGGAGAAGCGGAAGCTGGAGCGGGAGCGGCCACTGTCCCTGCTGCAGCTCCTGGGCAGCCGCACGCACCGGCAGCCCCTGGTCATCGCCGTCGTGCTGCAGCTGAGCCAGCAGCTGTCTGGCATCAACGCTGTACGTGTGTGGCGGCCTCGGGTGGGGCAGGGCCGAGGGAGCTGCCAGCCCCCCCCCCCCCCCCCCCCCCGTGTTTCAGACGCGGGGTAGGTCCAGCGGGCTGTGGCTGCCAGGGAGGGAGGAAGGGACGTGCCTGCCAGCCCCTTTCCCGCTCCTCCCGTCCTAGGTTTTCTATTATTCAACCAGCATCTTCGAGACAGCGGGGGTAGGGCAGCCGGCCTACGCCACCATAGGAGCCGGAGTGGTCAACACGGTCTTCACCTTGGTCTCGGTAACCGCTGGCGCCCACCGTTGGCTTCGCGTCCCCCGCCTGCCCCAGCCCCCCAGTGTCTCTCCCTTCCTGTGCCGCGGGCGCCCCCCGCCAAGCCCTGACTCTTGCGGCAGGTGTTTCTGGTCGAGCGGGCAGGGCGCCGGACGCTGCACCTCCTGGGCCTGGCGGGAATGTGTGGCTGTGCCATCTTGATGACCATAGCTCTGCTTCTGCTGGTGAGCCCTGGGGACTGGGAAGGGAGCCGCGGCCCGGCCCGTGGGAACCCCCCGGCCCGGAGGCTCTGTGCCCGTGCAGGACCACTCCTCCACATAGGCCTTTGATCCCCGGGGCCACCCGTGTGCTCCCAAGGGACCCTCCCTTCCTCTGGGAGGAAGCTCAAGTACAAGGCTGGCGGCCAGGAAGGAGAGCCCCTGTCCAACCTCAGGCACAGTCATTCCTTGAGACCCAGCTTTAGGACCAAGAGAGAGTGGGCTGCTTACCAGCCGAGAGGGCGTTCACCTCCCCTGTGCCCCGAGTAGGGCAGGAATAGGACAGCCAGCCTGCTCTGAGCTGCTCGGAGGCCTGCTCTGACCTGGGAGGCCAGGCTCCTCTGTGAGCTGCTGGGAGGGGTGCGTTTCAGTTCTCTGCACGACCTGAACTCCCGTCTCTCCTCGCCGGCGGCAGGAGCGTGTCCCCGCCATGAGCTACGTCTCCATCGTGGCCATCTTCGGTTTCGTCGCGTTCTTTGAGATTGGCCCTGGCCCCATCCCCTGGTTCATCGTGGCCGAGCTGTTCGGCCAGGGCCCCCGCCCAGCGGCCATGGCCGTGGCTGGCTTCTCCAACTGGACGTGTAACTTCATCATCGGCATGGGTTTCCAGTATGTCGCGGTAAGTGCCCGCGTCTCGTCCCTGGCTCCCACCCCGTAGGCCAGAGGGGGCACGTCACAGCCAGCCCACTTGGCTGTCTGGGGATCACTTTGGTGGACCACGTGGGCCCTGAAAACCACCTGCTCGGCCACAATTGAAGGAATGAAGGGAGGCGAAGTACATGGGCTAACAGCAGAGGTGCCTTCGACACCAACTGTGGCCTCACTTTCTTAGAGTGAAACGATGAGCTTTGCGTGCCTACTGGGGGTGGTTGGGAATCCACTCGGAGCAGCGCGACTGCACTGCGGACGGCCAAGGGGAAGACGGAGGACGGGAGGTGGGGCCCAGACAATCCTTTCTTCGCTCATTCCCGGTCGCTTCCCTTGCCCGGCCAAGGAGCACCTGCCCGGGCCCTTAGTGCCCGGCTGCCTGAGACCAACCAGCACCCCCCCCACACCTCTTTCTCCACCTGTCCCAGGAGGCTATGGGGCCCTACGTCTTCCTTCTGTTCGCCGTCCTCCTGCTGGGCTTTTTCATCTTCACCTTCTTAAGAGTGCCTGAAACCCGAGGCCGGACGTTCGACCAGATCTCGGCCGACTTCCGCCGGACGCCCTCTCTCTTAGAGCAGGAGGTGAAACCCAGCACGGAACTCGAGTACTTGGGGCCCGACGAGAACGACTGAGGGGCCGGGCAGGGGTGGGAGGGCCGTGCTCTCGCCCCCCTGGAGACCCCTCCTCTCCTCTGTAGCACTTTGGCCCTCTCTTCCCCGTTGCTTCCAGGGTGAAGCCCCTGCAGCCTGGCAGAATCGGGAAGCTGGAGGGAAGGGTGCTCCGAGCACCCCTCATTCCCCTCGTGTGACTCTTGGATTATTTATGTGTCGTGGTTAGGCTGTGGCCATCAGGGTGGGCCGTTCTCCCGGCTCATCCCCTCCCTCCTCCGGAGCCCATCCCACCCCCACCTGGCCTCCTTTCCAAATACTCTCGCCCCCTTGCTAGAGAAGGGGGGGTGCAGGGAGGAGAGGCCCTGGGGCTGACTTCTTAGTGGGTGGAAGGAAGCAAGGAGCAGGATTGAAGAAGAGAAGTGGCTCCTCCCACTTGCTGGCACTTTCTGTGAATTCTTGCCACACAGACTCTGGGTGAAGGGGGTCCTGTCTTGACCCCTCCCAGACAGAGGACGCACCCTCCCAAGGCCTAAACTCACCTCTGCTGGCAGGCTCAGCTCTCTCGCTCAAACTTCCAGGGCAAGAGAGCCACGTGCCCATGCGTGGTGAGAGGGACTGCTCCCCAAGGCTGCCGGTGGGGGTGGGGGGCCCTGCTCTTGCCTCCTCTCTCCTCCTCAAGGCTGTTCTACCCACAAGCTTTTGACCAACTAAGGGAAAGAGGAGTTTGAAAGGCTGCCTGTAAACACGGGGTGGGAGGAGCCTTCAGATATTTTTGTATATGTTTGCAAAAGGGATAGGGAGAAGAAACCAAAGGTCTGTTGTACTAAATGTATATATATATATATAGAAAGAGAGAGAGATCCATACATAAAGTCACCACATGCAACACGCGTACTGTCATGGAGGCACCCGGGCATGGGCTGCACAGGGACCGCAGCTCCCTGTCCCCCTCTGCGTCCCTCTGTCCACCCTGTCTTAGCTCGAGGCCCAAGGATCCTCTGGGTGTGGTCACTCTGCCCCCACTTAAAAAAAAAGGCAATGACTAGGAGCTTAACTAAGCCCTACACCGAACGTGGGGCCTGAACGCACGACCCCAAGATCGAGAATGGCATGTTCTACCGACTGAGCCAGCCAGGTGCCCCTGATCATTGCTTTCACGAACAGTAAATGCTCAGTGAGTTGTAGCTGCAATGGCAGCCGCTGCCCTCAGCACTTCCAGAACATTCCTGCAGGGGAGAGGTCAGCCCCGGTTACAGATGGGAAGGGTGAGTCTCACGGGGGAGGCACCTCCAGAGGTGCAGGACGGCTCAGGATGCCGCGCCGCCCCCTTCGGCAGGGAGTTACCAGCCATTCTCCACAAAAAAGAGGACGAGACCGAGGCCGAGGCCATGGGGAAAGCCTGTTTTTGTTTTTACTGGAGGCTTAGTGGTACATGACGGTTCATAAAATGGCTTCAGGGGTAGGGGCTAGAGGGGAGACAAAAAATAAACTGGGGTGGGAAAGAAAAACAACCAGGAGGAGGTAAGAGCTGGCTGGTTCCTTCTCAGCCTGATTTAGGGGAGGGAGGTGATGCCTCTGAACAGTAGGATGGAGCCCTTCCTTCAGCCCTTGGTAGGGGAGAGAAAGAGCAAAAGGCTGTTCCTTCGGGCCTCCTGAGTCTCAAGGAAAAGGGGAAAGCCGGTGTTTTGATGTCATGAATTATGGGAGGGGGGAGGGGGTGCTGGGTGGGGTACAGGGCAGTTGGAAAAACTGGCAGATAACCTGTGTGAGAGAAAGACAGGGACAAATCGTGACCGGTGACCCGTCCTCAGGCCCCAGCATCCCCCCTCCCGGCCTGCCCACGGGCGCAGCCACTCACCAGATGGTAGCTCTGGGGGTCCTTCGTGTTGGAGTCACTCCAGTATGGTGGGGGGGGGGTCCCCACTGTTGATGGGGGCCGAGGTCTGGAGAGAACAGGGGTGGTCATCTGAAACCCTCTCGTTCTTGAGAGCCCCCCAACTCCAACCTTCTACCTTTTTCCTTCCCATTCCTCCCACCAGCAGGGGCTGAGGCTCCAAGCAGAGCTAGAGAGGAGTCTGGGGTTGGGGGGGCACCTGCTGGAGGTGGTGGACCCAGGAGCCTGGGCTCCCTGGTGTTGGGTGGGGGGTGGACAGGGAAGGAAAGGGAAACAGGCTCGGGCCTTTTCTGTTACCCCCCTTGCCCCCCACCAAGCAGCCCATGTCCTCACCTCCGGGGCTGTGGGCTGCCTGGATCCGGGGGGCTGCTGCCGCCGACGCTGGAAGTATGGGCGGTTTCGTGGGCGCTGGGGCTCAGGCCGGGAACCATCAGTGGGGCCTTGGCTGGGCTTGGTCTCTCCATCCCCACCTTCTGTGGTAGGCTGCTGGGGTGGCCTGGGGCGGAAAGGCCTGGGGAGACAAGTAGGGGACCCTAGAGGGGGCAGGGAGCCTGTGTGTTCCATCTCCCTCCCTGCTTTCCCACCGCTCTGGGCATCACTCAGCTGCCCTGCCCCCCTTTGTCACTAGCCTCAGGCTCCTCTTAGACTCATTCTTCCCCTCCCCCCAGTACTGGACGGCAAGGGGAAGACAGCCCCAGAAAGGGAGTTTTACCTTCTGTACCGAGGCCGGAATCTGGGAGGGGGGACGCGCTCGTCTCCCTGTTGGTCCCCCTCCAATGGGGCTGTCTCTTTGGGCTCTACCCCGTTGGTGCCCTAGGAACACACAAAGGCCTGGGGGAGGGGGGGGGGGA